>NC_088345.1:15900000-16112500 GCF_036884655.1 Musa acuminata AAA Group
AGATTATGTTATAATTGGGAGGTAATCCCACAAACTTAATTAGGGGTCAATAGGGCCCTTAACAGTGCTGAATTAGGTCGGATTGAACAACCTATTAAGCCCCTGAAAACATGGCTGATAGTGGTACCGTTTAGGAGACCCGTTCTCCCAAGTGGTCTAGGCGGTGGTACTGCCCTTGTCAGGCAGTGGTACCACCCTTGTCAAGTAGTGGTACTGCTAGAGCTCGGTCTCTGAGCTTTGTCAAGCGGTGGTACTGCCTAGTGTCAGACTACAAGCGATAGTACCGCCCAGTAATTGTAGTGGTACTACCAGTACCCTAGAAATCCAGGATGAGATACATTTTTGCTCTATTTTGGAAGTCATTAGGGCCTATAAATACCCCACTCTTTTCTGCATGAAAGGGTAACAAAGTGTTATTATATGTGTGAAAAATCCTAAGTGTTTGGGGTGTGAAAAGTGTTGTAAAAATGAGAAAAGTTCTCCTCCCTCTCTTAGCCTTGTAACCATCCAAGAAAGAGGAGTGAGACTTGTAAGGGTTGTCTCCTAAACCCGACAAAAGGAGATAGAACTGTAAAAGGTGGTTGGTCTTCACCTATTGAAGGAAGGCTTTTAGTGGACGCCGATGACCTCGACGGAGGAGGAATCTGAAGTGGATGTAGGTCTCATTAACCGAACCACTCTAAATTTTAGTTTGCTTTTCCTTTTATGCAATCTACTTTACTGTAAATATCCTTGAGCATCTCCTTACATTCTTACGAAAGTTTTAAGTTCAACATCTTTTTAAAATGATTTGAATCGAGATGAACTTTATATGAAATTGAAGAATTTTTCACTGTACTAATTCACCCCGCCCTCTTAGTGCCACCCTTGATTCTAACAATTAGTATTAGAGCAAGGTTCACTCTCATTTGGTTTAAAACCTAAGAGAGATAGTATTTACCGACAACCAAGAGGGTCATTCAATTACACGTTCATCTATGTTCAATGGGATGGATTACACATATTGGAAGAGTCTTCTCTTCCAATAAACGATTAGGAAGATTAGAATGAGAATCTTCCTAATTTTAATGGATTTCGAATTATGGAATATTGTAGAAAATGAGTTTCAAAAGTCTTCTCTTCCAATAAACGATTGGAATGAGTTGGAGAATAAGACTTTCGCTTTAAATACCAAGGCTATGAATGCCTTATTTTGTACTTTAGATAAAAACAAATTCAATTGAGTATCTATTTATGAAAAGACTTTTGATATATGGCACACACTCAAATTGACTCATGAAGGCACTAGTAGAGTGAATGAGTCAAAAATTAATCTTTTAGTGCAGACTTATGAGTTGTTTCGGATGAAACCGAATGAGACCATTGAAGACATGTACACTCGATTTACGGATATCGTCAATGGTCTAAAAGGACTTGGTAAAGGTTTCTCGGATTTTGAACTTGTTAATAAAATTTTAATATCCCTTCTAAAGAGTTGGGACCCTAAAGTCATGACCATTCAAGAGGCTAAAGATTTAAATAACTTTCCTCTTGAAGAACTAATCGGGTCACTAATGACCTATGAGATGAACTTATAATGCTCATGAAGAGCTTAAAAATAATCTTTTAAAGAACAGGAAGGATATGACACTAAGAACTCAAGAAGACCACTTGAAAGAAAATTCAAGTGATGAGGACTTAAAACTTGGCACTCTTAATAAGAAAGTTCAAAAAATTCATAAAAAGAAATAAATTTAAAAATAATACTAAAAATAAAATTGAACCCAAGAAAGAACAAGTGATATGCTATGAATGCAAGAAGCCGGGACACTTCAAGAGTGAATGTCCCCAAGCAAAAAGGAAGCAACCAAAGAAGAAGAAGACTCTTAAAGCAACATAGGACGACTTAAGTACATCCAAAGAAGAGGAGCCAACCAACGCCAAGCAAGTTACTCACTATGCACTAATGACTATTAGAGATGAGGTAACAAGTTCATTAGACGTAAATTTATCTTTCAATGAGCTTTTAAGTGCTTTTCATGAATTGTTTGATGAATGTAGAACATTGAGTAAAAAGTATAACTCTTTGAAAAAGGAATATACTTCTCTTGTTAGCAATTTTGGTAGACTAAAAATTGAGCATGATGATAGTTTATCTCCTTGTACAAAATGCCATGAAGTAGAAACACTTAAAAAGGATAAATTGCTACTCAAAGAAACCTTAGAAAGGTTTGAGGTTGGTTGTAAGTTCTTAATCATGATCCTTGCCAACAAGGGTCACGTTCATAGAAAAGGCAGAATCTGATTTGTGAGTAGCTCTCACCAAAATCCAACCACCTTTGTTAAAGGCCCTACTTTGCATGTTTCACCCCGAAACAAATGTAACTTTTGTTGTAAATTTGAGCATGTAGCTTATCATTGCCCATTTAAGAAATATAGTCTATACAAACTGATTTGGGTTCCTAAAGGAACTGTAAAGAACTCCATGTAAAATGATAAGTTAATCCGATCGATTTTTGAGACACCCAAGGTCAAATGGGTACTTAAAAATTATCCTTATTTGTAGAAATGGTTACGATAGAAGCAAGAGATGGTATCTTGATAGTGGATGCTTAAGACATATGACCGGAGATCCATCTCAATTCTCTAAGCTCACTAACCTAGACGAAGGATATGTTACCTTCGGAGATAACAACAAGGGTAAAATCATTGGCAAAAGAGCCATAGGTAACACATCCAACTTTTTTATTAAAGATGTGTTGTTAGTTAATGGCTTAAAGCATAACCTCTTGAGCATTAGTCAAATGTGTGATAAAGAATACATCATTAGATTTGAATCCAATGCTTGCATTATTGAAAAACCACACAAAAACACATCTATGATTGCTCTAAACTAAAATAATATATACACTATCGACATTGATGATCTTTGTAATGAAATGTGTTTTTCGGTTTTGAATGATGATGCTTGGCTTTGGCATAGGAGATTAGGTCAAGCTAGCATGAAACTAATCTCTCAAATCTCATCCAAAGAACTTGTAAGAGGAATTCCTTATATTAAGTTCGTTAAAGACAATATGTGTGATGCATGTCAACTAGGAAAACAAATAAAATGTAGTTTCAAACCAAAGAACCAAATAAGCACCTCTAGACCATTACAATTGATCCACATAGACTTGTTTGGACCAATTGCTACATCAAGTCTATGAGGTAGCAAATATGCCTTTGTCATCGTAGATGATTATATTATATACACTTGGACCTACTTCTTAGCACACAATAATGATTGCTTTAGGTATTTTTCTAAGTTTTGTAAACTTGTTCAAAATAAAAAGGGTTTTATGATTTCAACAATTCGAAGTGATCACGGTGGTGAATTTTCAAAACCGTGATTTCCAAGATTTTTGTGAATCTAATGGATACAACCATAATTTTTCTACTCCAAGAAATCCTCAACAAAATGGAGTAGTAGAAAGAAAAAATAGAAACTTACAAAAAATGGCAAGAACCATGTTAAACGAACATAGCCTACCCAAATATTTTTGGGCCGAAGTCGTAAATACAGCATGCAATGTCATGAATAGGGTTCTAGTAAGACCATTACTTTCCAAAACTCCTTATGAGTTGTGGAACAATAAAAAACCCAATGTTTCATATTTTAAAGTTTTTAGTTGTAAATGTTTTATCTTGAATGAAAAAGATGCCTTAGGAAAGTTTGATGTAAAATCCGATGAAGGAATTTTTCTTGGCTATTCTTCTATTTCTAAGGTCTTTCGTATTTTTAACAAAAGAACATTGGTAATAGAAGAGTCCATTCATGTTGTTTTTAATGAAGTTTCCAAAGTTAAAAAAATGATCTTGATGATGATGTTAATTTTGATGCTTTGAATTTAAATGAAACCCTTTCTCCAACTAGCAACTTGGATGCATTCTTCCAAAACATCCTTACCCATGGAATGAAAGTATGTAGATGCTCATCCTAAGGAGCTAATCATAGGAGACATAACAAAAGGGGTTCAAACTCATTCTTCTCTTAAGAATTTTTGTGCCAACACTACTTTTCTCTCCCAAATTGAACCTAAATGCATTGATGATGCCTTGAAAGATAATTCATGGGTTATCGCAATGCAAGAAGAGTTGAATCAATTTGAGAGAAATAAGGTGTGGAAGCTTGTTCCAAGGTCAAATAACCATTTAGTTATTGGTACTAAATGAGTCTTAAGAAACAAACAAGATGAATTTGGTATCATGGTTAAAAACGAGGCTAGATTAGTAGCCAAAGGTTTCAACCAAGAAGAAGGTATCGATTATGAAAAAACCTTCGCTCCTATGGCATGATTAGAAGCCATAAGGATGCTCCTTACCTATGCTAGTAGTAATAATTTGAAGTTATTTCAAATGGATGTTAAAAGTACTTTTCTTAATGGCTTTATTTCTGAAGAAGTTTATGTTGAACAACCTCCCGGATTTGAGAATAACAATTTCTCTAATCATGTGTTTAAATTAACTAAAGCTCTCTATGGATTGAAACAAGCTCCAAGAGCTTGGTACGAGAGACTTATCTCATTTCTTATATAAAATAATTTTTCTAAAGGCAAGGTTGATACCACACTATTTATTAAAAATTTTAAAAATAATTTTCTTATTATTTAAATTTATGTTAATGATATCATTTTTGGGTCTACTAATGAATCTTTATGCGAATCATTTGCAAAGAGTATAAGTCTAGAATTTGAAATGAGGTTGATGGGGGAACTAAACTTTTTATTAGGTTTACAAATTAAACTTAGTAATGGTACTTTTCTCAGTCAATTAAAATATTCATTAGACTTGCTAAAACAGTTTAATATAGATAGCTCAAAGGCTGTCAATACTCATATAAGTACCTCCACTAAGTTAGACATTGACGAAAGTGGAAAAACCTTTGATCAAAAGACTTATAGAGGTATGATAAGTAGTTTACTATAATACCTCACTGCAACAAGATCGGATATCATGTTTAGCATAGGACCTTGTACTAGGTTTCAATCTAATCCTAAGCTATCTCATCTTAAAGTAGTTAAAAGAATCTTTAGATATATTAAAGGAACTACTAATATAGGATTATGGTATCCAAAACCCGAAAACCTTGAGTTAATTGCTTATGCTGATACGGATTTCAATGGATATAGATTAGATAGAAAAAGCATATCCGGAACATATCAATTCTTAGGTCATGTACTTGTTTCTTGGTCTTCTAAAACTAAAACTCGGTTGCACTATCTACAACTGAAGCCGAATACATAGTTATTAGTGCATATTGTGCACAAGTTGTACGGATGAAAAACACATTAGAAGATTATATAATTTATCTTAAGAATATTCCTATAAAATGTGATAACACAAGTGTAATATGTTTAATAAAAAATATTATTCAATACTCTAGAACTAAACATATTGATATTAGGCATTATTTTATACGAGATCATGTTAATAATCATGATGTAATTTTATAATTCATTGATACAAAACATCAATTGGTCAATATCTTTACAAAACCCTTAAATGAAGAACAATTTGATTTCATTAGAAGAGAAATAGGCATGTTAAAATTCCAAATGCACGAGTTGTTATTTTTCTTCAGACTATCTTTATGTATTTCATGAATGGAGCTTTCATGAATTTATGTCGTATCAAGTTTATTCCATATCCTTGCTCCATCCTGTAATGATGTTTGATACACTTAGTCCCTTCACCTATTGAACTTATTGACAAATGCATCTTTTATGGATTTCACTATTATGAATTCTTATTGAAAAACAGATTGTATTCATGGACCTATGTTTTATCCTTTCTCATGAACCCTACCTTACTTCTCTTTGTTAAAATTGAAGCATGATTTAATGAAACTCATTTTGTTTGCTTTCATTTATTGCTTGCATACATTTATTGTGAAACTTGCTTGAATTTTTACAACAGTTGGATTGTTGAATTTTCTCCTTTTTGTTGATGACAAAGGGGGAGAACTATGGTAAATTGATGACAACTTAACATATTAAACAATATGTAAAATGTATTGCATTGTAGATACTTGATAAATGTCTTTCATTATTTTAAGATATCATAAGCTAAACTTGCTATTTATAATTGATATCTTGCCATGGATTAATGAAATGTTATCTTTTATCAAGAATTGTCATATTGTTAAAATTCATATTCGAAATTCATAAATAATGATTGGTTATCATTGGACATGAAAATGAATGTCATGCCTTGACATCATTTTCACAAATACGAAGCATCGTATTTTGAATTGGTAAATCATGATAAGTATCATGATATGTGTTAGGATCGGAGCGGCACTAAGAGGGGGGGGTGAATTAGTGCAGCGGATTAAAACTTCGATTTTAACAAAATCTTTCGTACGATAAGAACGGAACTTGAAAAGTTTAACTTGAAAGCGTATTCTTAAAGTTGCGCAGCAAGGGTAATAAGGAACTAAAGCAGTAAGAAGATTTGCAGTAATGTAAATGACAATAATAAAATGCAAACCAGAGATTACGCCGATTTTTAGAGTGGTTCGGTCAAATGACCTACTCCACTTGCGATGCCCCTCTTCGATGAGGCTCCCACCTTCCACTAGCAAATCTCTTGAAATGGAAGGGTAAACACCCCTCTTACAACCTTTTACAAGCAGTTCAACCTCTTACAAATTTTCAATAAGAAAGAAGGAGGAGAACTCTCTAGCAAATTGAAAACAAGACTTGCTAAGACTTTCTAAGACTTTTCTCTCAATCAAAATGCTTCTCAAAAGTTGTTACCTCAGTTGAGATTTGAGGGGTATTTATAGGCCTCAAGAGGATTCAAATTTTGGGCTCCAAAATTTGAATTCTCTTAGGGTTCCCGGTGCTGGAGGTGCCACCGCCCAGCCAGGCGGTGCCACCACCCAGCGCTCGGGTGCTGGACGGTGCAACCGCCCAGCCAAGGAGGTGTCACCGCCTGGCTCTCCGGTTCACTTGGTTTGGCTTACTTTTAGCCCAAACCAAATCTGACTTTAGCCCCAGTTGGCCCCTAACCAGGATATAGGATTATCTTCTTAATCCTAATCCTAATTACAAGTGAACTACATAACAAAACACATCCTAAGCAATTTATCAACCGCGAGCGTCAAGTCTTGTTCCGGCGAGCTTTCCGACGAACTTCTTCCGACGGGGTCCAAGCACGCTCCCGAACTTGTGATGACTTTAATGAGTAGCCGAGACTTCTCGGTGATCTCTGCGAACCTCCGACGATCTCTTCGGTGAACTTCCAACAGGTTACCGATTTCTTCTCGGTTGGTTCCATCATCATCTCCGACGATTCTTCGGACTCTTAAACGTTCATCGAACTTGACTCTGGTATTCTTGCTTTGTGTTTTCTGGTTATTGTAGTTAATCCTGCATACTTAACTCAATAATATGGATTAGATCAAATAACCCATCAATTGATTTTATCATCAAAATCCGAGATTCAACAATCTCCCCCTTTTTGATGATGACAATCAATTGATGACGGAGTTAAACGTAACTCCCCCTATCTATATGCCATATTATGAGAAGATAAAACACTTGAATTTCATCATTGAATTCAAGTATAAACCGATAAGGTATAACCGTATAACTTATCGTTATTCTCATTAAGCATAATGTAAATGCGAAACTTTGATGAAAATCTTTTTCAAGTCAAAAGATAAGAGACAAATTTTACTATGACAAGAGATAAAGATTTTCAACTTGAATTGCATGATTATACATTTTAGACATGCATTCAATATGATCAATCAATCTTACGATATTTTCAAGGATTTTGCAAGGCATATAAGATAATCATCGATCGATCACTTTTCTCAAGGATTTTGCAATTCATATTTTGTCATGCTATTAAGAATGATGTAAGTCATCACTTTTCTCCCCCTTTGTCATCAACAAAAAGGAAAATGAGACTTAAGCACATATTTTGTCATACAACGATTTTATCATTGAAAATTAAGTATGCAAAAATATTTACGCAGAGTTCATTTTAGAGGAAAATTCAGCATGCATTCATATTATCTAATCTCTTCTTTCTATGAATAACAGAAATTGTAGATGTATAAGAGAGAGATTGGGATAAAAAATTCAAGTAGTAATTTCACGAAGTCAAGATCATAATTCGAATACAAACTCATTCAAATCGTCAAATTCATGAAAATCTCAACATTACTTTTTAATCATCACATAAGGCATTTAAAGAATTTTTGAAACATAGGAGAATGATTAATTTAAGCATACAATGTTTCAATCAAATTCAAGTCATGAATGCCAATACTTTCATATTTGTAAGTATCAATTCATGAATGCCAAAAGATATTATTTGTGATTCCAATTTTGCAAGATCAAGATTATGATTTAGATAAAACTTATTTAAATCAAATCGCTAACTTGAAATTCATAATCAAGTCATCAAAGTCGATTTCGAGATTTCACAACATGTCATATGGAATTTGAAGGAGAATGAGAGATGGAAAGAAGATGAAAAACTTTACGGAAAATCCAATCAAACAAGTTTATTGTTTAGGGACAATTTAACATACCTAATTCCCTTCTAATGAATTCAAATTGGTCTTCATTCAAGGCTTTTGTGAATATATATGCTAATTGATGCTTTGTGCCAATGTATTCTAGAACAACATTATTGTTAAGGACATGATCGCGTATGAAATGATGCCTAACGTCGATGTGCTTAGTTCTAGAATGCTGAATTGGATTTTTAGTAAGACATATGGCACTAGTATTATCACATTTTATGGGAATATTTTTAAAGTGAATTCCATAGTCTTCTAATGTATTTTTCATCCAAATGACTTGTGCACAACATGCACTTGCAGCTATATATTCGACTTCTGCCGTAGATAGTGCAACTGAATTTTGTTTCTTGGAAGTCCAAGAAACAAGTGCATGTCCTAAAAATTGGCATGTTCCGGATGTACTTTTTCTATCTATTCTGCATCCGCCAAAATCGGCATCCGCATAGGCTATTAAATCAAATTTTTCAGATTTTGGATACCATAATCCTAAATTTGGAGTTCCTTTAAGATACCTAAATATTCTTTTAACACTTTTGAGATGAGATAATTTAGGATTTGATTGAAACCTAGCACAAAGTCCTACACTAAACATAATATCCGGTCTAGTCGCGGTAAGGTAGAGTAGACTACCTATCATTCCCCTATATGTTTTTTGATCGAAATTTTCACTATTTTCATCCATATCTAACTTAGTTGCAGTACTCATAGGGGTGTTTATTGCTTTTGAATTATCCATGTTAAATCATTTTAACAATTCTAATGTGTATTTAGATTGGTTAATAAATATACCATCCTTAAGTTGTTTGATTTGTAATCCTAAAAAGAAAGTTAATTCCCCCATTAAACTCATTTCGAATTCATGACTCATAGATTTGGCAAATGATTCACATAGTGATTCATCCGAAGAGCCAAAAATAATATCGTCAACATAAATTTGCACAATAAGAAAATTATTTTCAAAATGTTTAATAAACAATGTAGTATCAACCTTGCCTTTGGTAAAATTATTTAAAATAAGAAAGGAACTAAGCCTTTCATACCAAGCTCTAGGAGCTTGTTTCAAGCCATAGAGAGCCTTAGTCAATTTGAATACATGATTAGGAAAAAGAGTATTTTCAAATCCGGGAGGTTGTTCGACATATACTTCTTCGGAAATAAAACCATTTAAGAAGGCACTTTTAACATCCATTTGAAATAGTTTAAAATTATTACTACTAGCATAGGCAAGGAGCATCCATATGGCTTCTAATCGAGCCATGGGAGCGAAGGTTTCTTCGTAATCGATACCTTCTTCTTGGTTGAAACCTTTGGCCACTAATCTAGCCTTGTTTCTAACCACGATACCATTTTCGTCTTGCTTGTTTCTAAAGACCCACTTAGTACTTATGACTAAGTGGTCACTTGGTCTAGGAACAAGCTTCCATACCTCATTCCTCTCAAATTGGTTCAATTCTTCTTGCATTGCAATGACCCAAAAATCATCTTTTAAGGCTTCGTCAATGCATTTAGGTTCAATTTGAGAAAGGAAAGCGGCGTTAGCACAGAAATTTTTGAAAGAAGAACGAGTTTGAACCCCTTTTGATGTATCTCCTATAATTTGCTCTTTTGGATGAGCATCTACATACTTCCATTCTTTTGGTAAAGAAATTTCGGAAGAAGATGCATTCAAATGGCTATTTTGAGGAGAGGGTTCATTTAAATTCAAATTATCAAAACAAAGATCATCATCAAAATCATTTTTCTTTAAATCGAAAATTTCATTAAAAACTATATGAATAGACTCTTCTATTACTAAGGTTCTTTTATTAAAAATCCGAAAAGCCTTAGAAACGAAAGAGTACCCAAGAAAGATGCCTTTATCGGATTTAGCATCAAATTTACCTAAGGCATCCTTTTCATTTAAAATAAAGCATTTACAACCAAAAACTTTAAAATAAGAAATATTTGGTTTTTTGTTATTCCATAATTCATAGGGAGTTTTTGATAGAGATGGTCTTATTAGAACCCTATTCATGATGTAGCAAGCCGTATTTATGGCTTCGGCCCAAAAATATTTGGGTAAACTATGTTCATTTAACATAGTTCTTGCCATTTCTTGTAGGTTTCTATTTTTTCTTTCAACTACACCATTTTGTTGAGGATTTCTTAGAGTTGAGAAGTTGTGATTGTATCCATTAACTTCGCAAAAATTTTGAAAGTCATGGTTTTGAAATTCACCACCGTGATCACTCAGAATTGATGAAATCATGAAGCCTTTTTCGTTTTGAGTGAGTTTGCAAAATTTAGAGAAACACTTGAAGCAATCACTTTTGTGAGCTAAGAAATAGGTCCAAGTGTATCTAGAGTAGTCATCCACAATCACAAAAGCATATTTGCTTCCACCTAGACTTGTTGTATCAATTGGTCCAAATAAGTCCAAATGGATCAATTGTAATGGTCTAGTGGTGCTAATTTGATTTTTTGGTTTGAAGCTTGTTTTTATTTGTTTGCCTAGTTGACATGCATCGCATACTTTGTCCTTAATAAACTTTATATTTGGAATTCCTCGTACTAATTCTTGAGATGAGATCTTAGATATTGTTTTCATGCTTGCATGGCCTAATCTCCTATGCCAAAGCCAAGCATCATCATTTACGGCGGAGAAACACATTTCATTACTTAGTTCATCAAGATTGATGGTATAGACATTATTTTGTTTTAAAGCAATCATAGTCATGTTATGATTTGGTTTTTCAATAATTTACATATTTGATTCAAATATAACGATGTAACCTTTATCGCATAGTTGACTAATACTCAAGAGATTATGTTTCAATCCATCAACTAGTAAGACATCATCAATGAAAAAATTAAATTTGTTACCAATAGTTCCCTTGCCAATGATTTTGCCCTTGTTGTTGTCTCCGAAGGTAACGTATCATTCTTCTTTGCTAGTGAGCATAGAGAAATGAGATGGATCTCCAGTCATATGTCTTGAGCATCCACTATCGAGATACCATCTCTTGCTCCTAGCTTGTGGGTTTGTCTACAAAAGAGGATGATTTTTAGGTACCCATTTGATTTTGGGTGCCTAAAAAATTGACCCACTAACTTTGTTATTTATTATTGAATTCTTTATAGTTCCTTTAGGAACCCATATTAATTTTTGTGAACTAATTTTTCTAAATAGGCATTTGTAGGCAATATGTTCGGATTTGCAACAAAAGTTGCATTTCATATAAGAGGAACCATGTAATGTAGGTCCTTTTATGAAAGTGGTAGGATTTTGATGTAATCCTTTTACAAATCCAATTCCATTTCTATTTGCGATGTGACCCTTGTGTGCAAGAATCATATCTAATCCTTTGCTACCAACCTTAAACTTGTTTAAGGTTTCCTTAAGAAGCAAATTTTCATTTTTTAATGCTTCTAAGTGCTCACACTTAGAGCATGGAGGAGTTTGAAGACTATTAAACTTATCTTGTAGCAAAGCATGCTCTTTCTTTAAGATACTTAACTTCTTGCTAACAGTTCTACATTCATCAAATAATTCATGAAAAGCGATAGATAGTTCTTCAAAAGATAAATCTTCATTAAATAAATCACATACCTCTTCTCCTAACGCCATTAGCGCGTAATGAGCAACTTGCTCGGTGTTGGACTCCTCTTCTTCGGATGCGCTTGAATCATCCCACGTTGCCTTGAACGCCTTCTTCTTTGATGTTCTCTTTTTGGCTTGAGGACAATCGTTCTTATAGTGTCCCGGTTTTTTGCATTCATAGCAAATCACTTGGTCCTTCTTTTGTTCAAATTTATTTTTTGTATTATTTTTAAATTTGTTCTTTCTTAAATATTTTTTAAATTTTTGAGTCAAAAGTGCAATGTCATTGTCACTGTCCTCATCACTTGATGTTCCTTTCAAGTGGTCTTCTTGTGATTTGAGTGCCATATCCTTCCTGTTCTTTGGAAGGGGGTTCTCGAGCTCGTCATGAGCTTGACATGTCATTTCGTAGGTCATTAGAGACCCAATGAGTTCTTCAAGAGGGAATGCTTTAAGGTCTTTGGCCTCTTGAATGGCCGTAACTTTTGGATCCCAACTTTTAGGGAGAGATCTTAAGATTTTAGTTACTAGTTCAAAGTTAGTAAAATCTTTACCAAGAGCTTTGAGTCCATTGATGACATCCGTAAATCGGGTGTACATGTCTTCGATGGACTCACTTGGTTTCATTCGGAAAAGTTCATAAGAGTGCACAAGGATGTTGATTTTGGACTCTTTCACTCGGCTAGTGCCTTCATGAGTGACCTCAAGAGTTCTCCAAATATCAAAAGCCGAATCACACATTGAAACACGATTAAATTCGTTTTTGTCTAATGCACAAAGCAAGGCATTCATAGCCTTTGCATTTAAAGCAAAAACCTTCTTCTCTGATTCATTCCATTCGCTCATCGGAAGAGAAGATTTTTGAAATCCATTCTCAACAATAGACCAAAGCTCAAAGTCCATAGAAATGAGGAAGATCCTCATGCGAGTCTTCCAATATGTGTAATCCGACCCATTAAACAAAGGTGGTCGTGCAATAGAGTGGCCCTCTTGCATGCCGGAGTAAGCCATCTCTCTTGGGTGTTAAACCAAATATGAGAGATAACCTTGCTCTGATACCACTTGTTAGGATCGAAGCGACACTAAGAGGGGGGGGTGAATTAGTGCAGTGGATTAAAACTTCGATTTTAACAAAATCTTTCGTACGATAAGAACGGAACTTGAAAAGTTTAACTTGAAAGCGTATTCTTAAAGTTGCGCAGCAAGGGTAATAAGGAACTAAAGCAGTAAGAAGATTTGCAGTAATGTAAATGACAATAATAAAATACAAACCAGATATTACGCCGATTTTTAAAGTGGTTCGGTCAAATGACCTACTCCACTTGCGATGCCCCTCTTCGATGAGGCTCCCACATTCCACTAGCAAATCTCTTGAAATGGAAGGGTAAACACCCCTCTTACAACCTTTTACAAGCAGTTCAACCTCTTACAAATTTTCAATAAGAAAGAATGAGGAGAACTCTCTAGCAAATTGAAAACAAGACTTGCTAAGACTTTCTAAGACTTTTCTCTCAATCAAAATGCTTCTCAAAAGTTGTTACCTCAGTTGAGATTTGAGGGGTATTTATAGGCCTCAAGAGGATTCAAATTTTGGGCTCCAAAATTTGAATTCTCTTAGGGTTCCCGGTGCTGGAGGTGCCACCGCCCAGCCAGGCGGTGCCACCGCCCAGCGCTCGGGTGCTGGACGGTGCAACCACCCAGCCAAGGAGGTGTCACCGCCTAGCCAGGCGGTGCCACCGCCTGGCTCTCCGGTTCACTTGGTTTGGCTTACTTTTAGCCCAAACCAAATCTGACTTTGGCCCCAGTTGGCCCCTAACCAGGATATAGGATTATCTTCTTAATCCTAATCCTAATTACAAGTGAACTACATAACAAAACACATCCTAAGCAATTTATCAACCGCGAGCGTCAAGTCTTGTTCCGGCGAGCTTTCCGACGAACTTCTTCCGACGGGGTCCAAGCACGCTCCCGAACTTGTGATGACTTTAATGAGTAGCCGAGACTTCTCGGTGATCTCTGCGAACCTCCGACGATCTCTTCGGCGAACTTCCAACAGGTTCCCGATTTCTTCTCGGTTGGTTCCATCATCATCTCCGACGATTCTTCGGACTCTTAAACGTTCATCAAACTTGACTCCGGTATTCTTGCTTTGTATTTTCTGGTTATCGTAGTTAATCCTGCATACTTAACTCAATAATATGGATTAGATCAAATAACCCATCAATTGATTTTATCATCAAAATCCGAGATTCAACAATATGTATGTTGATAAGCTTAAATGAATTTAACTTATCGGTTTGACACTTGAATTCAAAGGCCTTGAATTCAAAATATATCTTCTTAAGTATGGTATATAGATAGGGGGAATTAAGATGAACTCTATCATCAATTGATTGTCATCATAAAAAAGGAGGAGATTGTTGAATCTCAGATTTTGATGATGAAATCAATTATTAATTATTTGATCTAATATATATGTTAAGAAAAATGTGCAAGATTAACTATGATAGCAGTAAAACATAAATCAACTGTTGTGCCGAAGTCAAGATCGAGATCTCATTTGAAGTTTAAGAGTTCGTCGGAAGTCCAGATGTTCGTCGAAAGTTCTGCCGGAACCAACCGAGAAGTCTAGGAGCTTGCTAAAGAAGCTCATTGGAACTCACCAAGAAGATCGTCGTAAAGTCCGGATGCTTACTGGGTGTCCATCGGAACATTGCCGAGAGTTCATCGAAAGATTGCTGGAAGCTCGCCGGAAGAGTAATTGACGTACCGGAACAAAAGTGCTTTGCTTATGTCTTAGTAATTGTAGTTAGACACTAGATTGAGTTAGAATTTGGAGGTAATCCCACTAACTTAATTAAGGCCTAACTAGGCCCTTAAAAGGGTGAATCCGAAGGAGTAATATAATGATAGAGGGGGAATCCGAAGTGGATGTAGGTCTCATTGGCTGAACCACTCTAAATTCTGGTTTATTTTTCCTTTTATGTAATTTACTTTACTACAAATCTCCTTGAGCTTCTCCTTTTATTCTTATGAAAGTTTTAAGTTCAACATCTTTCTAAAACGATTTGAATCGAGATGAACTTTATACGAAATCAGAGAATTTTCCGTTGTACTAATTCACCCCCCTCCCCCTCTTAGTGCCGCTCTTGATCCTAACATTATTAACTTTTTTAAAGTTTTGGATCAGTAGAAAACCCAACTTGAGATATTTATATATTTAGGATTGTCCTGCAAAAATAAGGATTTTCAATTCAATTCACATTAAAAAAAATTAGATTCAAATACTTTTTATGTGTATTTTATTATTTATTCAAAAAAATTTAAAGGAATATAGATTTTATTATCTTAATCATAGTTAGAGGATAGTTGAATATGGTAATACAAGATTTCTAGAAAAATAGTGAATCAATGAGAGTGAAAATCTAAAAAAATAATATTGATATTGAGAAGTTATTGATACTTCTTTATCATTTTATATTCGAGAGATTATTATTCCTCAAATCATTAAATGATTTGATTAAAATGAACAATAAAATAAAATTGATGAACTCCCATATAATATGGATATATCAATGTTGATAAACATGTAGAATAATCATAATTGGTAATTTTGAGAATATCTTAAAGAGAGAGAAAACCTATCTTTTTTTATTAATTATGTGGTATTAATACAAGAATCATGATATAGGAATCAAAATGATTCCTCATTGTTTTCCTAAATTATAAAAAATAGTTATTCTAATTGATGGTACAATACAATAAAAAAAGGTGTCAAAATTAATAGACCAAAATAGTATATGAAAACTTATTGAATTGTCCAATAACTATAAAAAAATTATTATATAAATATGACTCAAAGGATAATATCGAATAATATATATCGAATAATATAATAGCTACACTTATAGTTAAGTTAAACTTATAAAAAAATACATCAATCATAATGAGATTTTTTATTTTTTAAATATACTCATTAAGAATCATTATGAAGTTAGTGGCTCATTATAATTTTGAGTTAAATCATATATACTTGAAATAAATTTTTTTAATAAAATCTAATTTGATTAACCTAAAAAATTTATATAAAAAATAAAAAAAAATATATAATTTGATATACAAATTTAGAAAATCTATTTATGACTTTAAACAAGCTTCTACATAATAATAATGAATAATACCAACCTCTACTGGGATAAATGTATGATCAAACTTATTGATATATTTGTCTTTAATATAGAATATGGAGAATAAATATGGATAAAATTGGTTAAGTATATCTAATCTCGTAAATAATATATTGAGATCTATTAATTGAAAACCTAGATACACTCAAGTAAGACAAACCCAAGAGTAGTATGTAGTAAACCTCATGATATAGTAAAATTTATACCCAAGAAACAACTCATCATTGGATCGAAATATGACATATTGCCACATTTGTCCCTGATATACTTCATGAAGAGTGAATATAATTTATATACATTGATTTACAAATTAAGATTCAATGAAGCATATCTTATAGTTCAGCTTTCAAATATATTCAATGAATATTTGACAATTTCCATCGCAAGTACTAAACTTAACACGTGTGTAGTAAATCTCATGAGATCATGAATATTCTATTTAAGAGTCTTTTGTTCGAAATAATTACTCATAGTGGAAAACTTAATTTGCTGGAAACAGATGGCTTCTACTAAACTCTTTGTCCTCACTGTTGGCCTCATTGGTCTCTCCCTTATCATGTTTGCGACATCCACCGGTACTTATCATGATGATCTTTCATCTAAATTTATTTGTGTCACATCATTGTTTAAATTTGATTTAAACACTAATAATGATTCTCCAATTTCTTATCGCTATGCATTTTATGTTTAGTTGCAGAAAATCCAGTGAAAGGGTCGGAGACAAGTTGTGTAGATATTGTGACTCAATGTGGTACTGCAAGTGATTGTGCCGTACCATGCCACCAGAAAGGTCTTGGTCATAGTTGGATTTGTCAATATGGTTGGTGCTGCTGTAGTGCAATATAACATATAGTGCTATATTACCAACAAGTAATAAGGTCAAAATAAGTGCTACAGATATGTTATCTTGCTTTGTTAGCTTCGGCTTGCTAAATTAATAAGTGATCAACAAAAGTAGCATGAATAAAATCATACTTTCGTGTTTTTCCTAACATGTTCTTTTGTTCTTTAGAGTGAATTCTTCCTTAGCTATTTGAAGATGATAGGCTTCTACTTGCAGGAATTTTAGGATCATGAAACTAAGTAGATATTAACACAATTAATTATCATTGGAAACCAAACCATATCTCAAATGATGTGTGACCAAGATAACTTCTTTCTAAATTAAAAAAAAAATTCTTCCAAACATTTTATAGCCATATGATCGAGCACAACCTCGATCATATATAATCCTATATAAACTGAGATGTGACAACCACCACAAGTAAAATATTGAAAGATAAAATAAAAGATATATTAAATAGAAAGAGATTCACAAAAGTCTACCTATACTTCTAGATGAAGTATCAAGGACTTTCATGATCAACTACATTAGTGGTCATTATCCATTGTGCATGGACTCTATAAAAAGCCGTACATAAGAAACAATCATTTATAGTAAATGGATTCAAATTATAAAATAACTCGAAAATAGTGAATCTATTCAAAATCTAGATATCGTTTTTATCCTAAGAAAAATTTTTAATTATTTCATCATTTGTCATTATATTACTCCTCTAAAAATGCAAATAATGCACTAATTTCTATTGGTCTATTGATATTAAAGAGATACGTCACTATTGTTTAGCATTTTAAGATTATTAGAAGTTATAGTTAACTACTAAAGTATACATCATTTTCCGAGTGACTTTCCATCCTTGTTATAAGAAGGAAATTGGAGGTGAAGATCTTATGCAGTTTATGCCCTAGATTTCACAACCACACCAACGCAGAGAGAGAGAGAGAGAGAGAGAGAGAGAGAGAGAGAGAGAGAGCAGATTACACAGTTAAGCTGATGATCATGATGAGCCACATGGCTGTTGGATTACTGATCCCACAAGCACCTGTTAGCACAACAAGGCGAGCACCCATGGTTAGGCTATTGGAATATCAATATTTCGTAGCTTTATAAATGCAGCAAAGGATCCTACATAGAAAAAGAAGGCAAAAGAGAAACAGGGTGTGCCTTCCCAAAAACTGCCATGAAGCAAGGATTCAACCAATGAAGGAGCACCAAAGTGACTATATGTGGTTCCAACTTTAATTTTTATCTTTCAGATGGAGAGACTTCATTTATTTGATCATACTCCAGATGCAATGGAAGTACTGAAATTTTAATAGTTGGAGGAATGTTCTTGTAGCTGAAAGAGGAGACCACAGGGAATCCCATTTAAAGCAAAAAAGCAAATATAAGAATCGGCATGCCCAAGTAGCAATAATGCTACAAATTGCAGAACAACAATATCAAGAAGTCAAGAAAGTGACACAAGATGATAATTTCGAACCTTTTTGAAGAATATAATTAACATCGTAAATGCAGATCTCAACACCAAATAGCTGACACATTATTGCTGCTAGTTGAGCCAAACAAAGACACAAAGCTTCAGATTGAATCAAACCAAGATGTTCAAGGACATAATGATCCCAAATTAGAAATATTATTGATGCATCAAACAGAAATGGATGTGAGCCAATCGAAACCACCATTAGAAGCTGTGTATCAGTGTTTTGCCGGGTGTCTCTGCTGCAATAGAAATATAATAAAAACACAACTTTTCTCAGACTGCTGTAAATAAATTGACACAATTGAGTATGCTCCTTTCTTACAGGAGAGAAGCACCTTTTCTTACAGGAGACCAAATTTTCATCAAGAGTAAGCTAGAAAGATAACCTCTAAGCCAAACGATCTGGTTTTGTATTCATTGTAATAACTTGTATCCAAAAAGATGATGGAGAACATGCATAAAATCACTAGCAGTAATCATTTTTAGCGAAAGCCTAAACATAGAATCTACATTTTTATTTTTGAATAATATTACATTTTTATTTTTGAATAATATCGTCTGTTACCATGCGAAATCGATCGGTAACGATCGATTTCGATTGTTATCGCCTACTACGGGATGGTATTAGCCTAGGGAGAAAGAAGAATAGGGACAAGAAAAAGAAAAACCTAGAGATCCGTCACCATTTTCCCTCGACGATCCCGATCCGTCGTCGCCCTCCCTCGCTGGATGCCACATAAGAGATGTCACCTTCTCTTCATCTAAGGTAACGAAGCCTTAGCGACGTGGGGAGAAGAAACAAGGTGATTGTCACGGACTTAGCTAGCTTTGCCTAAGTCATGCGGCACCCTTCCGTGTCCATCCGCAAAGGTCAGTGTCTCGAAACCTCCTATAGTCCCTTAGGACATACAAAAGAAAAAACTAGTTAGAGAAACGCCTCACTCGGGATCCACAAGCAATAATTTCAGGAAACACTTCATAACCAATGTAAATTACAAATAAACTTTACAAGCTCTGAATGGTCGTATAAAAAATGATCCAAAATGGTCCAGTATAGATCGAAATCTCCCACAAGTATCCACATGATACAACCTTTATTTACAAGCCTAAAATGGCTACCAAACCCAACTAAATTGGGGCTATTAAGCCTTCGACCATCCCTCTATATGTTGTGCAAAGCATGAATAAATCAAAAGACACGGATATACATGAGCATTATATTAAACACCCTATTTATAGTTTTGTCCATGACATTCTCCCCCACTTATTCCTTCAATGTCCTCATCGAAGCCTTTGTCAATACTGTAACCCCTTGCCTTTGCTAAGTCTTCAATCTTTTGCTCTAACTGCAATACGCCTTTTGGCTCCCAACTACTCTCCGCTACTGTTATTGAGTAGTCGAACTTTTGATTGTTGAATCTCGGATTTTGATGATGAAACTAATTGATTGTGTTTAGATGTTTAACTACATTTTGAGTGATGCATGTCTACTCAATCAGGATTAGACAGTTGACGCAGGAGGATTGACGTTACGTTGGAGGAGATCACGTCAGGATATTGGATAGCAGAAGGCTTTGGACGTCAGGCATCGGGCCAAGGAGAGCAGAATTGCGCCAAGGATATTGGGGTTGTGGAGGTCAACCACTATTTGGGCAACAAGCCGCAAGAGAGGACGATGCGCTGAAGAATCGGATGAAGCACCAACTAATGACGTGTCGGGCAGTAGAATGTCAATTTACGTTGTAATAATTGTCTAGATCGGAGTAGAGTTTTAGTTTATGTGTGCAGGAATAACTACGATAATGACAAAGACATAAAGCGAAACAAGTGTCGGAGTCAAGTGCGAAGGATTTGTTGGGAGTTCGAGAGTTCGACGGAAGTTCGAAGGTTCGTCGGGAATGCTGCCGGAACTAGCCAAGAATGAGTAGGGAGCTTGCCGAAGGGTTTTTCGGAAGCTCGCCAAAAGGTTCGTTGGAAGTTCGCGGAGCTCGCCAAGAAAGATCGAAGCTTGCCGAAGAAGCTCGTTGGAACTCACCAAGATCAAATCGTGAAGTCTAGGAGCTTGTCGGGAGTCCGCAGAATGGTTTCCGAGAGTTTATCGGAAGACCATCGGAAGTTCGTCGAAAGCTCGCCGAAAGAAGTCTTGACTTACGGACTTTGTAATAGCTTAGGAAATGTCTTTAAATTCGTAGTTAGCACATTAATTAGGGTTAGGATTAGGTGTTAATCCTATAACCCAAGTATGAGCCAATTGGGCTCGAATTCGGACTGGTTTGGGACAAGTTTGGAGCCCAACCAATGAGTTGAAATAGTGTAGGCGGTGGCACTGCCTAGACAAGAGAAGCAAAAAATTACAAATGTACATATCGCAAAAAGGGGCAAAACTTATTAGCTTGCTCATCTCAAAAGCAAGAAATGTTATCTTGTAATCTCAAGCAAATGAGCTATCTTGCCTATTTCAAGAAGCAAAACTTGCAACGTGCATATTGCAATAGGAAGGAAGAATCATGAGCTTACACAAGAAAGCTATCTTGCATTTGCTTTCAAAATTTTTACTAGCTTTCATGTAGTAAAACTTGTATATCGTAAAAATTTCCTAGCTCGATCATTTCATTGAAAGAACTTGCTATCATGAACATTACCAATGAATTACAAATCTTGCAATCTAAAGAGAAACAAAGAATTGCTATCTCGAAAGAAGCAAAAAATGTAAATCTTAGAAAACTTGCAATATAATTGCTCTTGCCATGCTTTGTATCAAAAATAGGTTGATATCCTTAAAAGCATCGTATTAAATTTTTTAGTATCGCAATGTATTACATGCATCGCAAATTGAAAATTTTGACTATTATCATATCATGTTTAACAATTGATGTCTTTCATGACATGATTTCTTTGCCTTATATATATCATATGATGATTGAAATATTGATTGATGCAAATTCATAATTTATGTAAAAGTCTAAATCATTGGTTCCTCTCCTTCTTTTCAGCAATAACATAGGGGGAGAAAGATTGCTAGCTCAAGGCAAATGCTGGCTAGCTTGTTGTATTCTTCCCTTATTTTCGACAAAAATAAAGGGGAGAAAGCTTTTGCTAGTTAGAACATGCAAAGAAAAGCAAAGTGCAATCTTGCACAAAAATTCAAGTGTTGAATTGCCATGATTGAACTTAAGAATCTTGCTATGCTTTTGTGCTTATATGTTGTGATGAAAATCTAGCTTCAAGTTGCAAAAACTTGTATATCTTTTAAAATAGCTAGAGCTACTTCTCCTTTTTGTTGATGACATAGGGGGAGAAGTATATTGATGACTTCATGCATTGAATTGAATATTTTATATATTTGCATGATGGTTTAAATATTTTTCATAACATGTGATGAATGTTACTTGGATTTGGGATAATCCAAGTGTTCTATCAATGACATATTGATAGGGGGAGTTTGGTTAAACTCCGGGGAGTTAAGGTTAACTCCGTTAGTCATCAATTAGTTGTCATCATAAAAAAGGCGGAGATTGTTGAATCTCGGATTTTGATGATGAAACTAATTGATTGTGTTTAAATGTTTAACTGCATTTTGAGTGATGCAGGTCTACTCGATCATGATTAGATAGTTGACGCAGGAGGAATTGACGTTGCGCCGGAGGAGATCAGGTCAGGATATTGGATGGTAGAAGGCTTCGGACATCGGGCATTGAGCCAAGGAGAGCGGAATTGCCCCAAGGATATCGGGGTTGCGGAGGTCAACCACCATTTGGGCAACAAGCCGTAAGAGAGGACGATGCGCTGAAGAATCGGACGAAGCGCCAACCAATGACGTGCAGGGCAGTAGAATGTCAATTCGCGTTGTAATAATTGTCTAGATCGGAGTAGAGTTTTAGCTTGTGTGTGCAGGAATAACTACGATAATAACAAAGACATAAAGTGAAACAAGTGTCGGAGTCAAGCGTGAAGGATTTGTTGGGAGTTCGAGAGTTCGATGGAAGTTCGAAGGTTCATCGGGAATGCTGCCGGAACTAGCCAAGAATGAGTAGGGAGCTTGCCGAAGGGTTTTTCGGAAGCTCGCCAAAAGGTTCGTTTGAAGTTCGCAGAGCTCACCGAGAAAGATCGAAGCTTGCCAAAGAAGCTCGTTGGAACTCACCAAGATCAAATCGTGAAGTCTAGGAGCTTGCCGAGAGTCCGTATAATGGTTTCCGAGAGTTTATTGGAAGACCGCCGGAAGTTCGCCGAAAGCTCGCCGAAAGAAGTCTTGACTTGCGGACTTTGTAATAGCTTAGGAAATGTCTTTAAATTCATAGTTAGCATATTAATTAGGGTTAGGATTAGGTATTAATCCTATAACCCAAGTATGGACCAATTGGGCTCAAGTTCAGACTGGTTTGGGCCAAGTTTGGAGCCCAACCAGTGAGCTGAAATAGTGTAGGCGGTGGCACTGCCTAGAACCTGAGATCTAAGCGATGGCACCGCCCAGCACCTAAGAGATTCGGCGGTGGCACCGCCAGCGACAGGCGATGGCACCGCCAGCCTCGGAAACCCAAGAGAATTCAAATTTTAGAGCCCAAATTTGAATCCTCTTGGGGCCTATAAATACCCCTCAATTCTCAGCTGAGATCACAACCTTTGAGAAGCAAGAGAGTGAGCTAAAAGTCTTAGCAAAGTCTTTAGCAGGTTTTTATTTTCAAATTGCTTGAGTGTTCACCTCCTCCCATCTTGTTGAAAAGAATTATAAGAGTGTGAACCATTTGTAAAGGTTGTAAGAGGGGTATTAGTCCTTCCCCTACAAAGAGATTTTGCTAGTGGAAGTTGGGAGCCTCTTCGAAGAAGGCTTCGCAAGTGGATGTAGGTCATTTTGACTGAACCACTTTAAAACTGCTGTGTTATCTGGTTTGCATTCTACTCTTACCATTTATATACTGCAAACTTCTTTACTTAGTCACTACGCTTCCATACGCTTCTAAGTTATCAAGCTTCCAAATCGATTTTCATCGATATTGGTTTCTATCGTACGAAAGATTTTTCCAAAACCAAAGTTTTAATCCGCTGCACTAATTCACCTCGCCCCTCTTAGTGCCGCTTCGATCCTAACATTGATCCGCCATGCTGCTTCAACTCATCAATGACTCTGACTCTAATGTGGGGTTGGTTGAGTTATGTTGATCCCTGTTGGTTCCTATGGATCCTTCGGATAAAGGAAAAGACCATCTTTACTATGCGCTAGTCTCTCAAATGTCTCATGCTGCTTGAACTAGGTGGATGCTTGTTGGAGCTTTAACGAGCATCGTCTCGTAAACTTTTGAAGTTTTGAGTCCTTCCTCCACAAAGTTTGTCCATCAACTCTTCTTTTACTTAATTGTTGTTAGGATCAAGAGCACTAAGAGGGGGGGGGGGTGTTGGGAAATCCTTTGGGGGCGACATCACATGCACAGCGGAAGAACAAGAAAACAAAATCCTCGATTCCCAAACAGATGTTCGTCGTCGTGCGAAGATTTGTATGCAAAAATCTGCGAAACATGAAACTGCGTATAGAGTAGATTATGTTACCTAGGGAGATCGTATATCCCTGTTTCCTTACAGATCCTTAGGAGAGGGTGAAGGAGGTCAAGCGTCCTCCTCTCTAGCGGTGATCCACATAGCAGTGTTGCGACGACGCTCCTCAAAACTCCAGGCCTACTCAGAGGTGGAGATAGAGAGGAGAATAGGAAAAGGCAAACAAAAGCTCTCTAGCCTATGGGGCTCTGAATCCCTCCTATTTATAGAGGTCCCCTGTCAAACCCTAATGGGTCCACCCCTAGTGGGTATTGGATCTGCATCCAATAAGACAAGGGCTCCGTCGGATATCTCATATCCGAACCTCTATTCATCGCAATGCCTACCATATGTGTGTGACCCTCTAGGCCCAATATCGAGTTAGTCGTGAGTCATACCTGTCAGAACTCCTTCTAACTCAGTGAATTATTATCTCTATAATAATTCACTCGACTCATCGACTACGGACGTACTAGGCCACTACGCCGTAGTCCCCAAACGATACAGGGGAATCCAATCCATTGGACCTGTCTGTCCTCAGTTACCGTGTACCTATAGTCCCTCATCCATCTAATATCCCAGAGACCGTATATCGAGCATGGTGTTGTGAGACCCATACGGTTTCTTCTCGAGTCTCGCTCTAATCGGATTCTCCCGGAGAACTCTTTCTCTCTCAACCCGAATGGCCTTGGCCAGGGATTTGTCTGAGCAAGAACACATGAGATATTCCTCTCATGACGCCGAGAGTGGATGATCCTCTATCGACACTCAATAGCCCTCGTAAGGTCGACTACCACTCCCAATGACCAGCTGTACTAGATCTGGGACAGCCAAACCTATAAGTCTGGTATCAAAGAGTGGAGCACTCATACAGGACATCCTTGGTGTCTCAAATCTAGGGACCAGATACACCACTAGGACTACAGAATCGCTGTTTGACAATAAGGCATCCATCCAACATTCCGTAAGCGGATCAATCAGTGAACTCATTCTCCAATGAGCACCTGTACTGTATCCCTAGTGTCCCTACACAAGCAGCTATGAGACGAGCTGCATCCATCATATGGACGGGTATACAGCACACCAGTTTGTCCGGTTATCACGATATCCCTCTCGAGAACCTTTGACCGGGATTATTTAGGATATGTGTTTAAAGGTGAATCGATCTCACTATCGTGATCTCATCACGATCCGATTCCCATTGCACAAATCCAAGGACATCACAATATATGTATGCATTTATGCAATAGTTATAAAGTGATATATGCCAAAATATAATAAGCAAAAAGATTCTTTATTAAGTCACACGTGCCATCACTCACGTGATTGGCTTGCTGGGCACCTATGACTAGCAATCTCCCACTTTACCTAAAGCCAATCACCTATGTGTCTGATCCCCATCAGACCCCTGTGATGCTCAAAACAAATCTGAGACAACGGCTTTGTTAGTGGATCTGCAATGTTATCTTTGGATAGAACTCTTTCCACAACTACATCTCCTCGGGTCACGATCTCTCTGATAAGGTGGAACCTCCTCAGAACATGCTTAGATTTCTGATGATACCTAGGTTCCTTTGCTTGAGCAATCGCCCCGTTGTTGTCGCAATATAGGGAGATCGACTCTTTGCTACCCAGCACGACTCCCAAATCTATGATGAACTTCTTCACCCAAACTCCCTCCTTTGCTGCATCTGATGCAACAATGTACTCCGCCTCTGTGGTCGAGTCAGTAGTGGTATCTTGCTTGGAACTCTTCCAGCACACTGCTCCTCCATTCAAGGTGTACACATACCCTGAATTCGACTTGCTATCATCGACATTAGACTGAAAACTTGAGTCAGTGTAGCCTTCAACCTTAAGGCTATTACCTCCATATACTAGTAAAAGATCCATAGTCCTTCTCAAGTACTTAAGGATACACTTTACTGCTTTCTAGTGCTCCAAGCCTGGATCCGCCTGATACCTGCTCGTGACACTCAGAGCATGCGCTATATCAGGCCTAGTACATAGCATGGCATACATGATAGACCCTATTGCTGAGGCATAAGGTATCATATCCATGTTCACCCTTTCTTCTGGAGTCTTTGGGGACATACTCGTAGAAAGCGATATCCCATGTCTCATCGGTATGAGACCTCTCTTGGAATTTTCCATGCCAAACCTTTTGACAATGGTTTATATGTACTTGGACTGGGACAAGCCAAGCATCCTTTTGGATCTATCTCTATAAATTCTAATCCCCAAAATATAGGATGCTTCCCCTAAGTCCTTCATGGAGAAGTGTCTAGATAACCAAGCATTTACTGTGGATAGCATTCCTACGTCATTCCCAATGATCAGGATGTCATCCACATATAACACCAAAAAGGTGATAGCGCTCCCACTTACCTTTTTGTATACACAAGGCTCATCTTCGTTCTTAACGAAGTCATAAGATCCGATTGCCTCATCAAATCTTATGTTCCAACTTCAGGAAGCTTGCTTTAATCCATAAATGGATCTAAGCAACCTACACACCTTATTTGGGCAGTTCTTGGACATGTATCCCTCAGGTTGCATCATATACACCTCCTCCTCGAGGTTCCCATTGAGGAATGCAGTTTTCACATCCATCTGCCATATCTCATAATTATAGTGTGCTGCAATAGCTAATAGAATTCTGATGGATTTTAGCATTGCTACGGGTGAGAATGTTTCGTCATAGTCAACACCTTGCCTTTGACGATACCCCTTAGCCACTAGCCTTGCTTTATAGGTCTCTACCTTTCCATCTACTCCGATCTTTTTCTTAAAGATCCACTTGCAACCGATGGGTACAATACCTTCGAGCACATCAACTAGGTTCCAAACCTTATTGGAGTACATAGAATCCATCTCAGAATTCATGGCTTCTTGCCACTTCCCGGAGTCTATACTCATAATAGCCTCCTCGTAGGTCTGAGGATCAATATCCTCTACATCCTCTCCTCTAGTATGTCCCACATATCTCTCAGGAGGATGGGATACTCTCTCAGATCTACGTAAAGTTGAAACTTGTGTATTAGGTACCTGAACAGACTCGGGCTGCAGAGTGGTGCTTGAGCTTGGTTCTCCAACCTCGCTCAATTCTATCATTCTCCCACTATCTCCGCCAAGAATGTGTTCCTTCTCAAGGAACACTGCTCTCTTAGCTACAAAGACCTTTTGGTCCTCGAGATGATAGAAATAATACCCACAAGTTTCCTTGGGGTATCCCACAAATTTGCATCGCTCTATCCTTGATTCTAACTTATTGGGGTTGTGTCTTTTAACATGTGCAGGGTAGCCCCAAATCTTAACAACCTTAAGATCAGGCTTCTTCCCTTTCCATATCTCATATGGTGTAGACACTACCGACTTAGTTGGAACTCTGTTCAGAAGGTAAGCTGTGGTTTCTAGGGCATATCCCCAGAATGAGATGGGTAGGTCAGCAAAACTCATCATGGATCGTACCATATCTAATAATGTACGATTTCTCCTTTCAGAGACACCATTGAGTTGAGGTGTATAAGGAGGTGTCCATTGGGATAATATCCCATGGTCCTTGAGGAACTGAGTGAACTCTGTACTTAAGTACTCATCTCCTCGATCTGATCGAAGAGTTTTGATACTCTTTCCAGTCTGGTTCTCCACCTCATTCTTATACTCTCTGAATTTCTCAAAGGCATCGGACTTGTACTTCATTAAGTACACATATCCATACCTTGAGAAATCATCAATAAATGTAATGAAGTAGGAGTAACCTCCAATGGCATGAGTTGACATGGGTCCACATACATCACTATGTATGAGTTCCAACAACTCAGTGGCTCTCTCTCCAGTTCCACTAAATGGAACTTGCCCTTTCCTTTCTTAAGGGACCTTTCTGCTTTCCTTTTCCTTTTGGTCTCACCAGTGTAGAGAACTAGCTTCTCTTTCTTGATAGTACTCTCTGCCTCCCTCAACATATTGAGAAGCTCTGGGAGAGTCACTTCAAGCTTGTTCATATTAAAATTCATTATGAACTGTGAAAAGGAATATGGTAGGGACTGAAGCACAATGTCCACACACAAGTTATCCTCTAGGACCATTCCTAGACCTGTAAGTTTCTCTATCCACTCAATCATCTTTAGGACATGGTTCTGAACCGGTGTCCCCTCAGTCATCCTTACACGGAAGAGGCTCTTAAATATCTCATATCGCTGAGTCCTTCCCTGTTCCTCAAACAATTTATGGACATGTAGGAGAATGGATCTGGCATCCATCTTTTCATGTTGTCTCTGTAACTCAAGAGTCATAGAGCCCAACATATAGCACTGAGCAAGAGTGGAGTCATCAATGTACTTCACGTAGCGAGCGATCTCATCCTCGTTTGCCCCTTCTTTGGGCGCAGGCATCATTGTATCGAGGACGTACACGATTTTCTCTGCTGTGAGAACAATTCTCAAGTTACGGAGCCAATCCGTATAATTTGGACTAGTGAGGCGGTTGACATCAAGTATGCCACGTAAGGGATTTGAAAGCGACATTTTCTGAAAATAAAGATGTAGCAGAAATGAATAACATGCAGATTTTGCAAGAAATAAACTATCAAGATATGGACTTCTATCTTAATATGCTCCCACTATTTTACTAACGAGTCACGCGACACCCTCAGCACATGAAACGGAAGTCTCCGACAGACTTCAAGTGGGGATCAGGATCCAATCAGCATCTTAGTGTAACCTCGAGGGACTCGACCAATCACACTAAGCCTAAAAGGTAGGCAACTCTTGTCGATCACAACTCCTTGTGATTCCCGTCCTGTTCGGCCTTCGAATCACCATGGCCTCGAGGGACTCGACCAACCATGATGCTCGGTTAAGTCAACACCTTCGTTACAAGATGAGTCTGATTTGATGATATACCCTCGAGGGACTCGACCAAGTATACCATGCCCTCAGATCACCGGTGACATCTCTATGTCGTAAGCAAGATAACGAATCACGATATAGGTGAGTCTCGAGGGACTCGACCAACTCAACCTACACCCGGAATCAGTTCCTACTTATAACGATGGAAAGCCACATGGGTCAATCTAATTGCCTCACGTTTACCGACTTAATATTATCGAGAGATGTTTCTATGATTTGGTCTCCTAATATGACATGTCATACATATACATATTTAATATATATCTCCATCGCATGCAAATATATATATATATATATATATATATATATATATATATATATATATATATATATATATATATATATATATATATATATATATATATATATATATATATATATATATATATATATAGTATGTGTATAAGCAATTACACCAGATGATCATGGACCACAACCTAATATGATTAGGCCCGAGCTAGTAGGCCTAATCACTCACATCAATATCTATGTGTGCAACGGTGCATCTCCATGCCCTGTGATCGTCCATCTCGTCCTTGTAGGTTCCGTCAACATCTTGATGCATCTTCATGCATCACGATCGTCCGTCTCGTGGGTCCCGCTATCGCATCCACGCTCCCGCTAGGCCTCCTCATGTAATTACAACTTAATCATAGGCACGCAGGCCCGACAATAAACGAGAAATATAATGGAGGCTCGCAGACCTCAATAATAATAATCACAGGTACACACATCACACGGCCCATGATCATCCGTCCACACATCATACATCATATGTATAAATAATCATCATCATGTAGGACGACTAAATAATAATAATAAAATAATAATAATCAACTAAACCTTTTAATTAATTAATATTTTCTGAAATCAGGGACATTATAGGGAATTTTTGAATTCATAGGGGTATTTTCATAATTTGGACAAAAGACAGAAATTGGAATTTCTTAAATTTCGAGGGGCAAAACTGTCTTTTGCCAAGAAAACCCTAATGCCCTTTCCCCTTTTTGCTGCTGCCGCCGCCGCCACCCTGCCGGCGGCGGCAGCAGCAAAAAGGGGAAAGCGCATTAGGGTTTTCTTGGCAAAAGATAGTTTTGCCCCTCGGAATTTGCCGGCGGCGGCCTATGCGGTGGCTTGTGCAGGCGGCGCGCCCGCTGGCAGCACTGCCGTTGCGGGTGGGCGCCCCTTTCGGGCGCCGCCGCCTCCGCAGGCGATGCTGTCCCGCCGGGTGACCGCCCCTATGGGGGGGTTTCGCCCGCGGGAGCAGCGGCGGCGGGCGCCGCTGCCCTATGGCGCCTCTGGCCGTGGGTTGCCAGCCCCGCCGACAGCAAGCCTGCTGCAAGCAGGCCGGGGGCCGGCTGCAGCAGACGCAGCCCCTGTGCTGCCCGCCTTCGGTTGTGTTGCACGCACGCAGATCGAGGGCAGCAACTGTTGCTGCCCTTCCTTTTTTTGCGTCAACAATTTTGACGTCAAAATTCTTCCTAAACACAACACACGCAGTTCAAAACCAATCATTCGCACGAACAACCTGGCTCTGATACCACTATTGGGAAATCCTTTGGGGGCGACATCACATACGCAGCGGAAGAAAAAGAAAACAAAATCCCTGATTCCCAAAGAGATGTTCCTCGTCGTACGAAGATTGGTACGCAAAAATCTACGAAACATGAAACTATGTATAGAGTAGATTGTGTTACCTAGGGAGATCGTATATCCCTGTTTCCTTGTAGATCCTTAGGAGAGGGTGAAGGAGGTCAAGTGTCCTCCTCTCTAGCGGTGATCCACACAACAGGGTTGCGACGACGCTCCTCAACACTCCAGGCCTACTCAGAGGTGGAGATGGAGAGGAGAATAGGAAAAGGCAAACAAAAGCTCTCTAGCCTATGGGGCTCTGAATCCCTCCTATTTATAGAGGTCCCCTGTCAAACCCTAATGGGTCCTCCCGTAGTGGGTATTGGATCTGCATCCAATAAGACAAGGGCTCCGTCGGATATCTCATATCCGAACCTCTATTCATCGCAATGCCTACCATATGTGTGTGACCCTCTAGGCCCAATATCGAGCTGGCTGTGAGTCATACCTGTCATAACTCCTTCTAACTCAGTGAATTATTATCTCTGTAATAATTCACTCGACTCATCGACTACGGACGTACTAGGCCACTACGCCGTAGTCCCCAAACGATACAGGGGAATCTAATCCATTGGACCTGTCTGTCCTCAGTTACCGTGTACCTATAGTCCCTCATCCATCTAATATCCCAGAGACTATATGTCGAGCATGGTGTTGTGAGACCCATACGGTTTCTTCTCGAGTCTCGCTCTAATCGAATTCTCCCGGAGAACTCTTTCTCTCTCAACCCGAATGACCATGGCCAGAGATTTGTCTGAGCAAGAACACATGAGAGATTCCTCTCATGACGCCGAGAGTGGATGATCCTCTATCGACACTCAATAGCCCTCGTAAGGTCGACTACCACTCCCAATGACCAGCTGTACTAGATCTGGGACAGCCAAACCTATAAGTCTGGTATCAAAGAGTGGAGCACTCATACAGGACTTCCTTGGTGTCTCAAATCTAAGGACCAGATACACCACTAAGACTACGGAATCGCTGTTTGACAATAAGGCATCATCAACCATCCAACATTCCGTAAGCGGATCAATCAGTGAACTCATTCTCCAATGAGCACATGTACTATATCCCTAGTGTCCCTACACAAGCAGCTATGAGACGAGCTGCATCCATCATATGGACGGGTATACAACACACCAGTTTGTTCGGTTATCACGATATCCCTCTCGAGAACCTATGACCGGGATTATTTAGGATATGTGTTTAAAGGTGAATCGTTCTCACTATCGTGATCTCATCACGATCCGATTCCCATTGCACAAATCCAAGGACATCACAATATATGTATGCATTTATGCAATAGTTATAAAGTGATATATGCCAAAATATAATAAGCAAAAAGATTCTATATTAAGTCACACGTGCCATCACTCACGTGATTGGCTTGCTGGGCACCTATGACTAGCAGGGGGTAAATTAGTACAGTGGTAAAATAACATCTTGATTAAAACTTTCGTATGATAAAAAATTGTTTCTGATGAAAGACCGATTTTGGAAACTTAACTTGAAAATTGAACTCGGAAGATAACTTGAAATCTCATTCTCGTTCGAATATAAAGTGAAAGCAGTAGGCAAGTAAAGATTCAGTTTGCAGTATGTAAATGATAGGAAATAAATGCAAACCAGAGAGCACGGTAATTTTAGAGTGGTTCGGTCAACGTGACCTACATCCACTTTTAACTTCCTCCTCCGACGAGGTCAGCGGCATCCATTAGATGTCTTTCTTCAATAGGCGAAGACCAACTCCTTCTTACACCCCTCTTCTCCTTTTACCGGGTTTAGGAGATAACCCTTACAAGCACTCTCTCTTCTCTAAATAAGATTCTAAGTTTAAAGCTAGAGGAGGGATTACACTTATGATCACAGCAGCATTTTCTCTCTTTTAATCTCTCTGTGCTTGTGTTCTTTACCCAAGGATGAGAGGGGTATTTATAGGCTTCAAGTTGATTCAAACTTGGAGCCTAAAACTTTCCCATCCCGGGTTCCCCGGGCACGGGCGGTACCATCGCCCAATGTCAGTTTGGCTGACACTACCCTAGGCGGTACCACCGCTCCGGTCTGGCGGTACCACCGCCTGGGGTGCAGTGCTGGGCGGTACTGCCACCCAGATTGGTGGTACCACCACCTAGCACAGTCTCAAAGATTGTGCCACGACAATGAGACTCTTTGGGGCACTGTTTGGGCTTCTTATTGGGCCCAACACAGTTCTTACATGGGCTTAGCTAGCCCGTAATTGGGTTGGCCCAATCCAAGCCCAATTACGTGCTAACTACGATTCCTAAGATATATTCTAAGCTAAACTAAGTCCGTAAGTCTATTCTTCCAACGATCTTCCGACGAACTTCCGATAATCTCTCGACAATGTTCTGGCGGACTCTCGGCAAACTCCTGGACTTGCGATGATCCTCTTGGCGAGTTCCGACAAGCTTCTTTGGCAAGCTCCGAGACTTCTCGCCTGGTTCCACTAGAACTTCTAATGAATGTCCGGACTTCCGACAAACTCTTGAACTCCCAACGTGATCGTGTCCTTAACTTTGAGACTTCATTTTGCTTCATGTCTTGCTATCGTAGTTAATCCTGCACATGTAAAAAAATACTTTGATCTAGATAATTAAGACTAAGCATTAATCAAGTTGTCTGATATGTCATTGGTCTCTTGATGCTTCGTTCGATTCTTCGGCGCATCGTCCTCTCCTGCGGCCTATTGCCCAATCGGCCAATTAACTCCACAACTATGATATCCTTGGTGCAATTTCCGCTCTTCTTAGCCCGATGCCAAAATCCATAGCCCGAAGCCTTCTGTTGATATGTCGACCGATCCACCGGTCTGACGTCCAATCTTTTGACATGTTTTCCCCCGACACAATTTCCTTGTTAGAAGTGTCAAGTGTGCTTTTGTGTCTACCGATATGTCGACCGATACACCTCTTTGTGCTTTTGTGTCATTTTTAAACTTGTTTCTCTTAATGAATTTTTTGAATTTCCTTTTAGAAGTGTCAAGTCATCGTCACAGTCCTCATCATTTGAGTTTTCTCTCAAGTGGTCTTCTAAAGTTCTAAGTGTCATATCCTTTCTATTCTTTGGAAGGATGTCTTCTTGCACTTTATGAGCCTTGCAAGTCATTTCATAGGTCATTAATGACCTGATTAGTTCTTCAAGATGGAAGTTGTTTAAATCTTTAGCCTCTTGAATAGCAGTGACTTTATGGTCCCAACTCTTAGGAAGGGATCTTAGAATCTTATTTACGAGCTCAAAATCCGAAAAACTTTTGCCGAGTCCTTTTAGACCATTGACGACATCTATGAAACGGGTGTACATGTCGCCAATAGTCTCGCTCAATTTTATTCGGAAAAGTTTAAAAGAATGTATCAAAAGATATATTTTTGACTCTTTCACTCTACTTGTGCCTTTGTGAGTCACTTTGAGTGTATGCTAAACATCAAACATGATTTTACAAACCGAAACATGATTGAACTCATTTTTATCAAGTGCACAAAATAAGGCATTCATAGCCTTTGCATTAAGAACGAAAGTCTTCTTCTCCAATTCATTCCAATCGATCATTGGAAGAGAAGACTTCGAAAATTCATTTTCGACAAGATTCCAAAATTTAAAATCCATTGAAATAAGGAAGATCCTCATTCGGGTCTTCCAATAGTTGTAATATGTCCCATTGAACATTGGTGGACATGTAATAGAGTGGCCCTCTGGTTTCCAACGTATTCCATCTCTCTTGGGTTTTAATCCGTTTAAGAGTTAACCCAGCTCTGATACCAATTGTTAGGATCAAGAGCACTAAGAGGGGGGGGGGGGGGTGGGTAAATTAGTGCAGCGAAAAACTTTCGATGATTTAAAATGACGTTCGTACGATGAAATCGTTTCCGACGAAAAATAATTTTTGAAAACTTAACTTGAAAGCAAGTTCGTATAGGAGTACAATAAAAGTAATGAGGAAGTAAAGCACATGTGGAGGTTTGCAGTAAGGCAAGCAGTAAGAATAAATGCAAACCAGAGGGCACCGTAATTTTAGAGTGGTTCAGTCAATCTTGACCAACATCTACTTTTGGCTTCCTCCTTCGACGAGGTCACCGACGTCCACTAGATGCCTTCCTTCAATAGGTGAAGGCCAACCACCCTTTTACAATTTCACTACTTTTGACGGGCTTAGGAGACAACCCTTACAGAATTTTCACTCCTCTCTTGAATGATCGAAACTTGGAAGAGAAGAGGGAGGAGAACTTTTAGCTTATACAACACTTTTGAGCTCTAAAAATTATAGAGTAAGATTAGATTTTTGGTGCCCTTTCATGCAGGAAAGGGTGGGGTTTATATAGGCCCCAAACTGGTTTGAATTTGGAGCTTAAATATATCATCTCCCGGATTTCCGGGGTCCTGGCGGTACTACCGCCATAACTAGGCGATACTACCTCTCGGAGACCGAGCTCAAGCGGTACCACCGCCCAGTCTCACTCGGAGACTAAGCCCAAGTGGTACCACCGCTTTACAGGGGCAATACCACCGCTTAGTCTCGCTCAGAGACTGAGCCCAAGTGGTACCACCGCTTGACCTAGGCGGTTGCACCGCCTAGCTTTCTTGGGAGATTGAGCTCAGGAAATCTAGATCTGAATAGGCTGATCCATTTGGCCTAATTTGGGTCTATCAAGGGCTCAATTGCCCCCAGATTAAGTTAATGTGATCACCTCCCATTCCTAGCTATTAAGCTACATGCTAACTGTGATATTTCTTAAGATATTTATTGCAACTTGCTCCGGTGCGTCAATCGCTTCTTCCAACGAGCTTCCGGCGAACTTCCGACGAACATTCGACGAACCCTCAGCGATGCTCCGACGGACTTCCAACCAACTCTTGGACTTGCGACGATCCACTTGGTGAGTTCCAATGAGCTTCTTTGACAAGCTCCTAGACTTCTCGGATTTGTTCCCGCAGAACCTCCAACGACCGTCCGGACTTCCGTTGAACTCTCGAACCCTCAATGTGATCATGGTCTTGACTCCGGCGCAACTCCTACTGCATGTCTTACTTTCATTATAGTTAATCTTACACACTTATCTCAACATATGGATTAGATAACAAATGACAATTGACTTCATCATTAAAATCCGAGATTCAACACCATGCTCATGACCCTACTATCTGTCGTCTCGCATCTGTGTCCCTTTCTTCACGATCAGTAGATCTGCCTCTATGACACTATGGCACTCCTCCGAGTCCACCTCTATTCTAACCGATCCTTGGTTTTGGGGTAGCTAAGTCCCTTTGGACTTATCATCGCTTCCTCGCCCCTTTCGACCCTCTACTTCAACACCTCTATGTTTTCCAAGTAGTTCCTCTTAGTCGATGGAAAGATAGACTGCAACTCTCATATATGGCCTTTGCGATCATGTTGCAGGGTTCACACCGATTCTGTTCTCCTTATCTTCCTTGGTAACAACGTTCGCTTACTTAGGTTTATCCTCTGACTTGCTAGGCTCCTTTAAGCGAATATGGGCTCTGGAGTAGTCCAAATCTCTAGCCGCTCTAATCATACCTCTGCATGATCAAGTCCCTCCCATAGCACTCAGTGGTACTTGCATTCGAACTTTTCCCTCAATGGTACATAGCCCCCATATGTTGATGACCAAGGCTTTCATCCGATACAAAATTTAATACATGCATAGAAGACTCAACTTTACGATACTATGGTTTTCACTCCTTGAATCCATAGCCCTTCTTGTCATCGTGTTGTTCACCGAAGTGGAGCTCCTAATAGCTCCCGATTATACCTCTGTATGATATAGTCCCTCATGGGACTAGATTCATATGTATCGCATTGCCATGAACTATTCCACCACGATCCGCTGCACTATGTTGCCTCTTGGTGATATCTCCATTGCATTCTGATCATTGTGGGATGAACTCGGATTGTGATCTCTCCATGTGTGGCCTTTACCAACACTTCATAGGGCCTTTTCCACATTTGATTATGTTTGCTCATTTGACATTCGATTTTCGTCCACCCGCTCTCAGGTCACACCTAGACGAAACACTGCTTTAGGATAGTTTGTCGCATAATAGCTCCTGAAGTCCACTGACTTCGCTGAAATTGGTGCACCATTATTTGGATCCTAGGCCTCTACCCCTACCAGCATAATATCCATTGTGCATCGCTCCCTTCATGGCAACTTGAATGGCAGCATTATGGCATATTGTTCAAGAGTACCCACCTCCGAGTCCTCTTGCCTCGTGCTAAGGCCTTCTGAACAACTTCGCCTCTACAAGTTGAGTCGCTTTAGTTCCTCCATCAAATACTTCTATGAGGTAAGGTGCATGTGCCTCGAAGCTCCCTTCGTCTTTGGCACCATGCAGGATGAGCCCGCTCCATTAGAATGAGGGACCCATGGAATGACATGATCCCGCTCTTGCCTCTACAAGGGTTTATGTCCTTGACCTTTGTCCAAGGAAAGCCATGTACCTCCGCTCCATATTCCATCTTCTATGCAGCTTGGGTACTTCGCTAAGTTACACTAAAGTTGCTTCGCTTCTCGATTTGCATTGAGTTAATGATGATCCTTACACCCACCATTCTACGGATCAACCTTCCATTAAGTCCGATCTCTATATCAACTCCAAGTATGCCTTCATTTATGTTGCCTTGGATCACTCGCCCACTTGATCTCGCAATGCATCCCCCCAATGCATTATCTCAAGCGAGATCATACGACGACTCCTCGCCGCTCACTCGGTCCATTGAGTTTTGTGGAGTTGTTTTGAGGTACTCCTCAACATGTGTGGTTCGTTGCACATGGTTCTCCCTCTAGAGAGCCGAGACTTATCGCTTTTTGATATATGTCCCATTGGAGCAACTTATCTCTTCTCTTCCTTCACTTCAAAAGTTTCGAAGACCACCATCCCCTTGGACTACTTTGCCTTGCTGAACAAACTATGCATTGTTCTACCTCCTGCAAATGCACTTACTAGATTGTGACTTAATGTCAATATAGCTCCCACTGCACCCCTCAAGGCCTAGCAGCATACTGAACTCACTGTATACTTCAGCCTCCTATGGAGGTATCATTCTCATTCTGAAGAGAAAGTTTCAATGCTCCAAGGCATCGAGTTTCGGTCAACTTGGGATGGCCACGAACACTCCATCGTTCGTATACAAGCCTTTGCATGAGTACCAAATTATTTGAGTTAATAATTCCCCTCACCTCGCTTTGCACAACTCTTTTGATGGTTGAACAACTCATTCCACCTTACATGGTCTCATCTTTTACCAAGCGCCTCGCTTGCCTTGAGCAATATCAAGTATGATTGCCAACATTGAGCCATAACTCAAACTCGGTCATCCCAACTTTTGTGTGCTACACATTCTTCCCAACTTGCTTATCCTCATGGTGCCTCTTGTGCGAAGGGTTGGCCATTCCTCTAAATGCTAATCTCAGTTGCCTACTCCTCTGAACGACTCATTTTCCTTACATCTTCATGCATGTTTTCCCTCTAAATGATCACGTGTGCTAGCTGCCCCCAACACAGCCCTGCTAGATTCCCCACGTTTGCATGCCAAGTGTTTCTCTGAGTACTTGTCCTGCTTTGATACCATCTATCACGGACTTTGCTAGTTTTGCCTAAGTCGTACGGCACCTTTGCGTGTCCGTTCGTAAAGGTCAACCTCCCTGAAACCTTCGATGGTCCCTTAGGACCTACAAAAGATAAAACGGGTTAGAGAAAGTGCCTTACTTGTGATCCATAAGTAATCATTTCAGGAAACACATCATAACCAATACAAATTACAAATAGACTTCACAAGCTTTGAATAGTTGTACAACAAAGGATCCAAAATGATCTACTACAGATTGAAATCTTCCACAAGTGTCCATGTGACACAACCTTTATTTACAAACCTAAAATGACTACTAAACCCAACTAAATTGGGGCTGTTAAGCCTTCGACCATCCCTCTACATGTTGTGCAAAACATGAACAAACTAAAAGACACGAACATATATGAGCATTATATTAAATACATTGTTTATAGTTTTATCTATGACACGACGTTGCCTTTTTTTTTATTCTTTAATTTTTTTATTATATATATGTATATTTATATATACATGTATACATATGCATACATATATACATGTATATATATATATATATATACACATGTATATATGTATATATACCGAGGATGTACCGCTCGGTATACTAGTACTGTACCAAGTTGAACTCGATACTTCAGTAGGATAAAATATTTGACAACTGAGAGGAAGCTTCGAAAAGATAAAATATGACAAAAACATATTATCAATTAAGTTAAACAAGGATTAAATTGTGAAGAATTAGCCTTTGTTTTATGGAGATGTCTACGGTAGTAAAAACAATGCCAAAGAACTAGTTTGAAGAGGTTACTTACAGTGTGCAGGATGTGGCCAGTGGTAGACTCATACAACAAATATCCTAAATCTCTATTTCTGGAGATCATAGTAAGGTTGATGCAGAATTAAATCCAGGCCGACAACTTCAAATTACCTTTTCCTTCATAAAATGCAAGCTGATACTTCTCTGGACAGATTCTTCAATTCAGTAGTAAAGCGAACTTGAGAGAGGAATAGTTGGATGAAACTAATGAAATGTCCTGAGTAATGCATTCCATTTAGATAAGAAAGCCTTCTTACAGAGATATATTACCTTGCCACCATTCACCTCTTGTAGCAATGTTTGAGTTGTCGGAGTCACCCTCTCCACAAGTCTTATGCTCATAATTCTCCCGAAAAAAGTGGCAAAATGATTTATGTTAAGAAGTTATTCCATTACAAGGCAAACCAGGAAAACCCTTTTTCTTATTCTAATATGTAAAGAAACTCACTTGCGTTCTCAGGATTCACATCAGTGTTGATGGCTGCAGAGGTTGTATAGAAATCTCGACCACCACAATGCACAGATGATCCAAGATAGGCGGATTCTGCTGACTCAGTAGGATAAATTCCTTCCTTTTTGCTTTTGCTTGTGCTGCCCTGCCTTTTGTTATCTGAAGATGCACGTTTGATATGGTAAGTTATACTTGCAAATGTTTAGACTAAGATTCGTTAATATTTAGATGTGAAGTATCGTTAGAAATGGAGTTTTTGGTCAACAAGCACGTAAAAGATGGTAGATATAGCTGGTATCACTGCAGGTTTTTTTCATTCAAATGTATAATCCCGTAATGAATGAGGGTGGTAAATTGAAAACAGAAATTTATATTCAAACATAAAATATGTAAGTATTCTCGCCTTTTCCTTTTTTGTTGGGATGAAGATGGGTGCTCACATAAAAGATGAGTAGATGCTCTGACCACCAGATCAAGTAGCATCATTTGATATACAAGTGAAGTTCTTAAAAGGAGAGACACTCGAAAAAGGTTGTGTATATCTGATAGACTCTAAGCAGAGACACTCGAAAAAGGTTGTGTATGTCTGCAGGAACTTGACCAGACTTAGAAATCTCAGTTTCTAAAAAAGAATTCGACAAGAAAGGAAGATACTGGCTAGCTTAGTTGGTAAAGATATGATAGTTTGCAAAGTCCTAACTCGAATCCCATCTTCACCATTACCATTTACCCTGAAAAAAAAAAAACAACTTCAAGAAAGCAAGCAATCTAAGATTTACCCAAATAAAATAAGGTAAAGGAATATAAAACATGAGAAGGAAATGACCAGGCTTTTCTCTTAAGCCCCGAATAAAATGACCTGAAAACTTATTCAAATTAAGGGCCTTAAGAGGCTACAAATCACATCATTCTACCCCTTCACACGCACTACATGATTGAAAAATGATAGTAGAACAAAGAAGCATCTCATCTGTAACTTCGACAAGCTTTCTTTCCTAACCAGACAAACACCATAGCACCATAGTCTCAAAAGATCCTGATACTATTTGTTGGAAAAAATCTGTTAAAGTGGAATAATTTTTTTCCCTCTTTATGTATCAAAATGAGTTTCTCATCAAAATATCAACTTGATATCAAAATGAAAATATCAACCAGAATAGCTTAAAAAATAGAGCAATAAATCAATCATATAGTAACACCAAATTTTTAACATGGAAAACCCAATGTGGGAAAAACCACGGGACTGTAGTCTACCTTAAACTTTCACTATCAATAGTAATGATAGCAGGTTTACAGTAAATTTTCTCTTGAATAACCAAAGGATCACAATAACATCAAGAACATAGATCTTGGCTCAAGAATAGCATATCATCATCATATATGATGGATCTCATCAAAGAGAATTCTAGGTCTCACAAAATGGGTATAGCAAAAAAGTATCTCAGAGAGGGTAAATTGCAGATCAACACCATTAGAATTATAGAGCTTGTTGCAAGGATTCTCCACATAAAATTTGGGTCAATACTGACAAAGTTTAACCCCTAATCGTCAAGCAGAAACCTCATAATCCTATTTTTCTTCCTCCTCTTTCTCTCTCTCTCTCTTTCCTCTCGCTATTTGCTGCTGCCATTCTCTGCACACACACTCACGCTGCCCTCTCTCCTTTTTCTCTCTCTGTTCTTCTCTCTCTCTCTCTCTGCGTCGCCATCGCTTGCTACGTGCGCTCGCTGCTATCCCTCCTACATGAACGCACATCGCTCAAAACCCTTTTCTTTTGCTTTTAATTGTTAATTTAGGCTTATAGCCCAAATTGTCCAAGCCTACATATGGGTTGGACCCAACAATTCTCCCCCTCCAACTCATATGGTAGGTTGTACTAAGCTCACTCTTTGCCTACATGCTTCAAGCTTCTTCTTAGGTAAAGACTTTGTCAACATATCTGATTCATTCTTATTGATATACACCTTTTTCAACTGTAATTCTTTTAACTCTAAGTATATCATGAATATAGTGATATCTCACATCAATATGCTTGGATCTGGAATGATATGTTGAATTCTTGGTGAGGTGAATGGTACTTTGACTGTCATAGTAAACAATATATGCTTCTTGTTTCAAGCCCAATTCCTGCATAAACTTTGTCATCCATAAAGTTTCCTTATAAGTTTTAGTAATTGCTATATATTCTGCTTCTGTGGTTGGTTGATAGAGCAACATAATTCTATAACTTTGACTACCAAGAGACTGCTCCCCCTACAAATGTCATCAAGAACCTCGAAGTGGACTTCCTAGAATCAGTATCACCTGCTATGTCTGCATTTGTGTAATCTTCTAACACAGGTTCATCACTGCCAAAATATAAACATAACCTGAAAGTACCTCTTAGATATCTTAATATTCATTTCACTACTGCCCAATATTTCTTTCCGCGATTAGAGAGAAATCGGTTGATAACTCCTACTGTATGAGCTATATCTGGCCTAGTATAAACCATAATATACATCAAACAGTCTACTGCATATGAGTAAGACACTTTGGACATTTCTTTTTTTTCTTTCTCACTTCTAGGACATTATTTTGAACTAAGCTTGAAATGACCTACAAGTGGAGAACCAACTGCTTTGGCTTTACTCACGTTGAATCTTTCAAGAATCTTTTCAATATAAGTCTCCTGAGATAGTCAAATCTTCCTTTTCTTCCTATCCCGAAGAATCTTCATGCTAAGTATTTGTTTCACTAATCCTAAGTCTTTCATGGCAAAAGACTTACTTAGCTATCTTTTAAATTTTTCAATTTTACCATCATCATGGCTAACGATCAGCATATCATCAACATATAGTAGGAGAATAATGAAATCATCATCTGAAAATTTCTTCATAAACACACAATGATCAGATGTGGTTCTATCATACCCTTAGCTCATCATAAAGGAATCAAACTTCTTGTACTACTATCTAGGTGCCTATTTGAGTCCATATAAGTTTTTCCTAAGTTTTCACACAAGATTTTCCTTTCCCTTGATTTTGAAAACTTCTGGTTGCTCCATGTAAATTTCTTCTTCTAAGTCACCATGAAGAAATGTTATTTTCACATCAAGTTACTCAACTTCTAAATTCAAACGGGCAGCCAAACCAAGAACAACTCGGATATAGGACATTTTTACAACTAGATAAAATATTTCTTCAAAGTCAATACCTTTCTTTTGACTGAATCCTTTCACAACTAGTCATGCCTTGTATCTTTATTGTGAGCTATTATTTTCAGTCTTCAATTTGTAAACCCATTTATTATTGAGAGCTTTCTTCTCTTTAGACAACTTTACCAAGTTACAAGTGTGGTTCTCAAGTAAGGATCTCATCTCTTCTTGCATGGTTTTAACCCACTCATTCTTATGCTCATGTAGAATAGCTTCTTAGTAAGTTTCTGGCTCTCCCCGTCAGTAAGCATAACATACTCATGTGGAGGATATCTGATAGATGGTTGTCGCTCTCTAGTGGATCTTCTCAATGGAATCTCAACTGGTGGTGGAGGTACTTGTTCAGTTGGTTCAACATCATCAACTGTAGGAGTTTCATCACTGACATTCTCACCATGATCTTCTTGTTCATCTCCCCCATGATCATTATGAACTACAAGTGAAGGAACTAGACCCAAACTCCAAAGAATATAAACAGAGGTTTTTGGCTTCTCAACATTATCACCATCATCAAACAATTGGTCTTCAAGAAATACAACATCTCTGCTTCTAATAATCTTCTTATTCACTGGATCCCATAATCTATACTCAAACTCTTCATGACCATATCCCAAGAAGATACATACTTTTGTATTATTATCAAGCTTGGACCTTTTATCTTTGGGAATATAAACAAATACTTTATACCTAAAGACTTTCAAATGATTATCAGATGTATCTTTTCCTCTCCATGCTCTCTTTGGAACATCACCTTTCAGAGAAACAGATGGAGAAAGATGTATCATGTCAACTATAGTTCTCAAAGCCTCCCCCCAAAATGGCTTTGGTAACTTAGCATGGGAAAGCATATACCTAATCCTTTCTTCAATGATTCTATTTATCATTTCTGTCATACAGTTCTGCTGAGGAGTTTTAGGAACTATTTTCTCAAGCCTAATACTATGGAACCTGCAATAATTCTCAAAATGACCCCTGTACGCGCCACCATTATATGATCGAACGCACTTTAACTTTTTGCTAGTTTCTCTTTCAACACTGACATGAAACTCTTTGAAAATATCAGTACCTGGTCTTTAGATTTTAAAGCAAAAGCCCACACTTTTCTAGAATGGTCATTAATAAAAGTAATAAAATAAAGAGCACCTCCAATAGTTCTAGTTTGCATAGTACAAACATCAGTATGAATTAAATTAATAATATCTGATTTTCTAGATGATGGATATGTATGAAAGGAAACTCTATGTGTTTTTCCAACTAAGCAATTATCACAAGATTTAAGAGATGTACCTTGTAACTCTGATAAGAGCTGCTTTCTAGCAAGAGTTTGAAGTCCCTTCTCGTTGATATGACCAAGTCTCTTGTACCAAAGATCTATACTTTCACCTTTTTAAATTGTATTAATCTCTCCTTTGTATAGCTTAGCTTCCATGACATAAAAAAAGTTTAGCTTTTTTCCTCTTGTCACAATTAGATAATCTTTAGTGAGTTTTCATTTACTTATACCAAAATAATATGCAAAGCCCTCATCATCAAGTCTACTTGTAGATATCAAGTTAAGATAAATATCTGGAACATGCATAACATCTTTGAGTATTAATTTGCTCCCAATACTGATCTTCAAGCAAATGTCTCCAATACCCACAATCTTAGATGTACTATTATTTCCCATTCTAACATTACCAAAATCACCAGTAGTGTAAGATCTGAAAAAATCACCATGAGAAGTAACATGAAATGAACCACTAGAGTCAATTACTCAGTTACTATCTTGAGCTACAAGATTGACACAACCGTCATCACAAACAATAATGATATTACCTTCAGCAGAAACTGTTTTGGTCTCTTTCTCATTTTTCTTCATTTCATTCTGTTCTCGCTTCCAAAACCTATACTCTTTCTTCATATGACCTAGCTTATTACAGTGGAAACATTTGATATCTCTTCTTCTACATCATGCTAGCTAGCAAATTGGAGATGTTTAAGAAAGCAACTCTTGCTTCTTGAAATATGCAAGTTGCAAGCTAGCAAATTTTTGCTTCCTTTGTAATGTTTGAGCTAGCAATTTTTCTTCCATTGCAAAGTGCAAGTTAGCATATTTTGCATCTTAAGATAGGCAAGATAACACTTTTGGTATACAAATTTATAGTATGCAAGCTATCAAATTTTACATAAAAATTTAGCAAAATTTTACATCTTTTGAGATGTGCAAGATGAACTATTTGCCTCTTTTTGAAATGTGTAACTTGACAAACATTACTTCTCTTGAGATTTGCAAGATAGCACAACTTCTTGCTTCCTTTTCTAGATTATCAAGATAACAAGTTTGCCTCTTTTCGTGATCTGTACGCTAGGAATTCTTTCCCCCCCTTTGTCATTAGCAAAAAGAGGGGAATAACAAAAACAATGGTGTAATTTATCAATTTTCAAATTATGACAAAAATAAAGTATCATTCTTATTGCAATATGTCATAGATGAGATAAACCTTGAATTTAGATTGAGTTCAAGTCAATGCAATTCTAATTATGATTCACATCATATGCAATACATCATGTACATCATTATCATAAGTGTTATATGTATCTTTTCAAATTCATGAATATTTCATGCATTCATATCTTCACATAAAGAATATCAAGAAGAATTAGTTCGGTGATGAGATAAATATTTCATGAAAACAAGGATTTGTACATAAAAATCATATCATGAGAGATAAAATATCAAAGATCATGTAAATATCAAAAGACATGATTCATTTTGATAAATAATTTCTTTAATAAAATGCAAGAAGTCATGGTGAATGATCTTGATTTACATAAAGTTTCAAAACATAATTATCAATATCATGGTTAGTTTTATAGATCTCTTTAGTAAATGGTAAAAGGAAACGTAGGAGATATAAGATTTTGATTCATAAAGAAGATCTCAAGTAATTCCAATAAACCAAGTTCATGATTTTGATAAAACTCATTTAAATTCAAATCGTCAAAATTATCAAAATCTCAACATTACTTTCAAGAAATTCAAAAAGACACAAACAATGTTATTATCAATCTCTTAGTGAAAAGTTGATAAGATTGAGAAAAAAAAATTTTAAAAAAATATTTTTCTCTTTTTAGTTGTTTCAATTCATGTGATTTATTTCATAGAAACATGCCTTTTTCATTTATGTAAAATAAAAACATATATCATACATTAACACCGAAAAAGAACTTTTAAAGCCGTAGAAGTTGATAATCCATAAATATCAAAAATCTTCATGCATAATTTTAAAAAATAAATTTATTAGGCATGATATCATCAAACATGATTTCATAAGACATTTTTAATCAAAATCATTTTATTTATCATAAACATGTAATTTTCATTACTATTTTCAAAATTACTAGAATGAGAAGCATGATTCCTATTTTTTTTATTTTCATTATTAAACATGCGCTTTTCAAGAAAATTAATTCTAAACTAAATTAAAACAAATACATCATGAAAAGTATCATGTAATTTCAAAGTAAATAAATGGGGTTTCGATTACCTCATCGTCAAAAGTCGTTAAGGCGTAGTTTGCCACCTCGCCTTTCTTGATTTTTTCCTCATCTTCGGAGGAGCTCGATTCATCCCAATTTTTGTTCTTCTTCTTGCATTCAAAGCAAATAGTTGTGTTCTTTTTATTCTTTAATTTTTGTTTTATTAACTTTTTAAATTTCTTAGTGAGTTTAAGTTCACCATCACTTGAGCTTATGCTCGAGTGGTCTTCAATTGTTCTAAGTATCAAATCCTTCCTATTCTTTGGAAGGTGGTTTTGTTCATCATATGCATTGTGCACCATTTCATATGTCATAAATAAACCGATTAGTTCTTCAAGTGGAAAAATATTTAAATATTTTATTTCTTGTATTGCCGTTACTTTCGATTCCCAAGTTTTAGAAAGTGATCGTGAAACTTTACTAATAAGTTCAAAGTTCGAAAAACATTTGCCAAGAGCTTTTAGACTATTGACAACATCTGTAAAACGAGTGTATATGTCTCCAATAGTCACTCTTGGTTCCATACAAAATATCTCAAAATTATGCATCAAAAAATTTACTTTAGAATCTTTTAAACTACTTGTGCCTTCGTGTATGATTTCGAGAATATGCCAAATATCGAAGGTCATTTCGCACAAAGAAATCCGATTAAACTCCATTTTATCTAAGGCATAAAATAGAGCATTCATAGCTCTAGCATTTAAAGAAAATGACTTCTTCTCCAAATCATTCCAATTGTTCATTGGAAGAGAAGATATTTCAAATCCGTTTTCAATTATGTGTCATAAATATAAATCTAACGAAAGCAAGAAAACTCTCATTCGAGTTTTCCAATAAATGTAGTCCGTCCTATTGAAAAAGGGAGGACGAATGAGAGAGTGACCCTCTTAAAGGCTGAAATGAGCCATTTCTCTTGGGTGTTAAACCAAATGAGAAATCATGAGGCTCTGATACCAATTGTTAGGATCAAGAGTCGACACTAAAAAAGGGGGTGAATTAGTGCAATGGTAAAAACTATGTCTTCAAAAAACCTCGTTGCGATAAAACCATTTTCGACGTTGAAAATCGATTTCGGAAACTTAATAACTTGGAAGCATAAGGAAGTGTAGTGACTATCTAAGTAGTTTGCAGTATGTAAATGGAAAGACTAAAATGCAAACCAGAGAACACAATAGTTTATAGTGGTTCGGTCGTCGTGACCTACATCCACTCCTCCGATTCCTCTTCCATCGAGGCCATCGGTATCCACTAGCGATCTTCCTTTACTAGGCGAAGATCAACCTCCTTCTTACTCCCCTCTTCTCCTTTTACCGGGTTTAGGAAAAAACCTTACTAGCACTCACTCTCCTCTTATAGAATTCTAACACTTAGACTAGAGGAGGATTCTCACAAGGGATTTCTATAGTGTTTTTCTACTTTTGAACTCTCTGTGCTTGTATGTTTTAACCAGGGACGAGAGGGGTATTTATAGACTTCAAGTTGATTCAAACTTGGAGCCTAAAACTTTCATATCCCGGGTTCCCCGGGCACGGGCAGTACCACCGCCTAATGTCAGTTTGACTGACACTACCTTGGGTGGTACCATCGCCCAGACTGATAGTACCACCGCCTTACACCCTGCCAGGGGCGGTAAAATCACCTAGACTGGCGGTACCACCGCTTGACATAGTCTCGAAGACTGTGCCATGACGATGAGACTTCTTGGGGCATTGTTTGGACTTCTTATTGGGCCCAACATAATCCTTACATGGGCCTAGCTAGCCCCTAATTGGGTTGGCCCAAATCCAAGCTTAATTACGCACTAACTACAAAATTCTAAGACATTTGCTAAGCTAAACAAGTCGCTACGTCTATTCTTCCGGCGAGCTTCCTGCGATCTTCCAGCGAACTTCCGACGATCTCTTGGCAATGTTACGGTGGACTCCCAGCAAGCTCCTAGACTTCACGACAATCTTCTTGGCAAGTTCTGATGAGCTTCTCTAGCAAGCTCCAAGACTTCTCGACCGGTTCCGCCAGAACTTCCGACGAACATCCAGACTTCCGACGAACTCTCGAACTCCCAACGAAGTCATGTCCTTGACTCCGGGACTTCATTTTGCTTCATGCCTTGCTATCATAATTAATCCTGCACATGTAAAACATACTTCGATCTAGACAATTAATACTAAGCATTAATCAAGTTGTCCAGTATGTCATTGGTCCCTCGACACTTTGTCCGATTCTTCGGCGCATCGTCCTCTCTTGCGGCCTATTGCCCAATTGGCTAGTTGACTCTGCAACTCCGATATCCTTGACGCAATATCTGCTTTTCTTGGCCTGATGCCCGAATCCATGACCTTTCAGCCTTCTGTCGATACGTCGATCGATCCTTCGGCTTGTCGTCCAATCTTTTGACATGTTTTCCCCTAGCACAACATGATTTTTCCTGCTTTAATTGTCTCATCCTGGTCGAAGCATCTTGTGTCACTCGAAACGCAGATTAAAACATAAACACATATCAATTAGTTTCATCATCAAAATACGAGATTCAACATAATTTATCTTTACTGCAAACTACTTTATTTTCACTACGCTTCCATACACTTTCAAGTTAAACATATTACCTATATGGAATTTGTCAGATATCGGATTTAATCGAAACAAAAATTTAAAATCGATATTTTTACCACTGCACTAATTCACCAACCCCCCCGACCCCCCCAACCCCCCCAAACCCCCCCCCCTCTCTTAGTACCAACTTGATCGTAACATATATGATACATCTTAAGGGATTCGTGCCCAAGGATAGTCTAGATAAGGTATGCATGTTGCTTAGGTCTATCTATGGACTAAAGCAAGCTACCCAAATTTGGAATATAAGATTTGATGAAGCAACGAGATCTTATGACTTTGTTAAGACCGAAGATGAGTCTTATATGAATAGGAAGGTAAGTGGGAGCGCTATTACCTTCTTGGTATTATATATGGATGACATCATGATAATTGGGAATGATGTAGGAATGCTCTCCATGGTAAAGGCTTGGTTATTTATGTTGAATCTTGGATTTTGATGATGAAATCAATTGATGAAGTTATGAACTAATATGAATTTAAGATAAGTGACGTAGGAAAAATTTGATCATGGACTTGAATCATAGAAGCAGAATCTAACATTGGGCCAAAGATTATCATGCTGGATGATTAGTCGACGTGTCGGAGGATAAAGTTCGTGCCATGAGTTCGAGCATCGTGCCAGAAGAATCAGGCATTGCACCAAGATGATCGGGTGTTGCGGGAAGTCAACATATCAATTAGGTAATACGTCGAATGAGAGGATGATGTGCTGAAGGATCAGACGAAATGCTAGATGTATCAATGACATACCAGACAACGTAGGCTTCATGATTGCAATTAAGTCTTGGTTAAAGTTTAGAGTCTAACTGAGTCATGTTTGGGGTGTAACCATGCCAACTGAATTAGGGGCCCATTGGGCTTGAGTTGGAAATATTTTGGGTCAAGTGAAAGGCCTATTCAGTAACCAAAGGTTAGGTACAATAACCTATGAGCTGGAAAAGTCAAGAGTACACTTTTCCAGACTATTAGGCAGTGGTACCGCTAGATTGCTTGGTGGTACCATCTAGTGTTAGTGTGTCAAGCAGTGGCATCACCAGACTAGGTGGTGGTACCACCCAATGTCATATTGGCAAGCGGTGGTACCGCCCAGTGTAGGAGGTGGTACCGCCCGTACTCGGAGGACCTAGAAATTTAATTTTTTGGCTCCATCTTTGATATCATTTGGGGCCTATAAATACCCCACTTGGGTAGTAAGAAAAGAGCAAGAATTCCTAAGGAAAAAACTAAGAAAATTCTGCCAAAACATTGAGTTCCCTCCTCTTTGAGCTTAGAAGTAGATCTAAGGGAGGTGTGTGAGGGTTACCTTATAAAAAGGTGGTATAAAGGTTCTCTCCTGAGCTTGTTAAAAGGAGAAAGAGTTGCAAGGGTAGTTGATCTTCGGTTATTGAAAGAAGATTGATAGTGGAAGCCGGTTGCCTCGAGTGAAGAGGAATCGGGAGTGAATGTAGATCACGACGATCGAACCATTGTAAATCTAGTGTGCTCTTTTCCTTTGTTATTTACCTTTATTACTTACTGATTTTTTTACTCACTCCACTTTACACTTAAGTCAAGCTCATTTTCTTTATTTGTTTTTGTCGAACATAATTTTTCAAACTAACGTGATTTTTCGAAAGCACTAATTTACCCCACCCCACCCCCCCCTCTTAGTGTTGATATGGTCTTAACAGTTGGTATCAGAGTCATGTTTCTCTCTGTTGGTTTAATACCTAAGAGAGATGGCTTTTTTCTGCAATCTTGAGGGTCACTTTATCATTCGTCATATTCAATGAAACATCCTATACTTATTGAAAAATACGTATGAGAGTTTTCTTACTTTCAATAAATTTTGATTTATGGAATATCATTGAAAATAGTTTTCAAAAGTTTTCTAATTCAATGAACAAATAAAATGATTTGAAAAAGAAAATCTTTTTTTTAAATGTTAGAGCTATGAATGCTCTATTTTATACTTTAGACAAAAATAAGTTTAATCACATTTCGATTTGTAAAATTACACATAACGTTTCGCACACTCTTGAAATTACACATGAAGGCACAAGTAGAGTTAAAAAGTCTAAAATAAATCTTTTGATACATGATTTTGAATTATTTTGAATGAAGCCAAGTGAAATTATTGTTGATATGTACACCCGTTTCATGGATGTTGTCAATAGTCTAAAAGCTCTTAGCAAATATTTTTTGAATTTTAAACATGTTAATAAAGTTTTATGATCTCTTTTTAAAAATTAGAATTCAAAAGTAATGATAATACAAGAAGCAAAGGACTAAATAATTTTTTGCTTGAAAAACTTATTGAGTCATTAATGACCTATGAAATGATGTGCAAGGCACATGATAAACTTGATGAACATAAGAACAACCTTCTAAAGAACAAGAAGGATTTGGTACTTAGAACAAAAGAAGACCACTCGAGCGAAAGCTCAAGTGATGATGACTTTAAACTCCTCACAAGCAAATTTAAAAAGTTTATAAAATAAGAATCTAAGAATAAAAATGAACTTAAAAAGAAGAGGCTGCCAAAGAAAAAGAAAGCACTCAAGATGACTTAGGACGAATCAAGTGCATCCGAAGACGAGGAGCAAACCGAAGACAAAGTGGTGACACTTTGATAGCTCTCGATGATGAGATAAATGACTCAACCAAAACCCCTTTACTTTATAATGAATTATTAAATACTTTTCATGATTTATATGATGATTTTAAATTAGTTGGTAAAAATATAGAGTGTTAAACAAGGATCATACTTCTCTCTCTAGTACTTTTGATAAATTAAAAAATGAGTATGTAATTGCATGTTAACCTGTTGCACTAAATGTGAAGAATTAGACTTACTTAAGAAAGAAAATGTAGTATTACAACAAACTTTAGAAAAATTTAAAATTGGTAGCAAATCATTAAACATGATTCTTGCCGATAAGAGTCATGTACATAGAAAAGTAAGAATCAGTTTTGTGAATAGAAACACTTAACAAAAACCGACTTTATTTATTAAAGGACCCACATTGCATATTACCCCTAAGATTAAGTATAATTTTCATGGTAGATATAGTCATTTTGCTTATAAATGTTCGTTTAAAAAGTATTACTTACATAAATTGATTTGAGTTCCTAAAGGAACCATAAATGACCAAATGTCAAAAATTAAGATAGGTAGATCTAACCATGAGGGACCCGAGGTCAAATGGGTACCTAAAGGAAACCTACCTTTCTTATAGACATCTCTATAATCGAAAGCTATGAGCAAAAATAAAATTTTGATAATAGATGCTCAAGACTTATGACTGGAGATCCAACACACTTCATAAAACTCACTAGTCGAAACAAAATGATTTTGATTGAAGATACTTTATGTTTATTGAAACCATGCTTGATGATTTAATGATGTAATAATGTAATGATGATTTGAAATCATGTTTAATGAGTTTATATTTTGAAATTATGCATGATGATTTTTGTGATTTATGGTTTATTGATCTTGATGATTTTTGTGATGATTTTCTATTTTTTGATTTTAAATAATGATGCATGGATTTGGCATAAAAGCAAAGGCATGCTTGTATGAAATAAATCACATAAATTGAAACTAAAAAGTGAACGCATTTTTCTTGAAAATATCTCTAAAGCTTTTCAATTTTTTAACAAGTGATTCTTAGTGATGAATTTATTTTATGAATCTCTTGAACTAAGAAAGTGATTTTGATGATTTGACAAATTAAATTTGAATGAGTTTTATCCGAATCATGAACTTGATGCTTGAGATTTTCCTTATGAATCAAGATCTTTAATCTACCAAGATTTCTTTTTGTTATTTACTAAAGAGAAGTACTATCTAAATGAATGATGATTTTTCTCTTGATTCCTTAGAATTATAACTTGAAATCTTTTATAAATCCAGATCTCTTATTATGTGTTCTTGTATCATTCTTCTTATTATTTAAGAGGAGATTTTTTTTATATGAATTATGATTTTTCTTGTAAATTCTAGGAATTATAACTTGAAATTTTTTTAATATATGAATCATGATCTTGACAACTTAAGATTTCCTATACATGAATCAAAATATTTTATTCTCCTATATTCCTTCTTGCTATTTACTAGAATATCTATTTCAGGATTCATGACTTAAGATTTCCCTTACTATTCGGTCTCCTAAGATTTCTTTTCATTTTTTTTAAAAGAGATCAAAATGAATCAAGTCTTTTGGCATTCACATGATCTTTGATATTATATCTTTCATTCACGATTTTCATTATGTATAATTCCTTTGTATTTATGGCTGTATACCTTATGTGATGCTTAGAGAATTGATGTAAAGGGAAATTAATTGCACCATTATATTATTCCCCTCTTCTTCTTTCTTTCAATGACAAATGGGAGAAAGAAAATATCTAGCATCTCAAGAGAACCAAAAGTACTAACTTGAATGTTAAATTTAGGTAAATTGTTAAATCTCCCAAATGTCTAAAATCTTTTTATATATTTTTGGGATCATGATCTTGATTTCTCAATTTTTATGACTTGAGTTTTCTTTTTAAATCAAGATCATTTTCTATCATTCCTTCTATTTACAAAATAACAAATTTATTAAAAATGACTCATGGTCTTTTGGTATTCATGACTTGATCTTTTATTTTTTATGATTCAAATATTGATGTAAATTTAACTTCGTTATTTATCTTTATCATGATTTAAAAATTGATGTAAAGGGAAAAGAATTATAAAACTGTATTCTTCTCTTCTTTTTGACAATAACAAAGGGGGAGAGTATTGCTAGCTTGCACATTTCAAAGAGAAAAAAACTTGCTAGCTTGCACATTTCAAGGAGAAAAACTTACTAGCTTGCACATCTCAAAAGAGAAGCAACAATTGCTAGCTTGCACATCTCAAGAGAAGCAAAAATTGCTAAACTTGCACATCTCAAGAGAAGCAAAAATTGCTAAACTTACACATCTCAAGAGAAGCAAAAATTGCTAAACTTGCACATCTCTAAGACTTGCTAGCTTGCATGTTCTAAAGTGATATAAAACTTGCATGTTTCAAAAACTTAATAGTTGAACTTTTCTTTTTTTGAATCATGCATGGTGTACTTTGATGTTTTGTAATTATGATTATGTATACAATACTCATAATTTTAATATGATGATATATATAATGTATTACATATGATGTGATTCATGATTAAAATTGTTTCAACTTTGATTTGAATGTTATCATTTATTTGAATGATACTTCATTTCAATATGGCATGTTAATTGGGGGAGTTTAGTTTAAACTCCATTATCAATTGATTATCATCATAAAAAAGGAAGAGATTGTTGAATCTCAAATTTTGATGATGAAATCAATTGATGAAGTTATGAACTAATATACATTTAAGATAAGTGACATAGGAAAAACTTTGATCGTGGACTTGAATCATGGAAGCAAAATCTAACGTTGGGCCGAAAGCATCATGTTCGATGATTGGTCGATGTGCCGGAGGATAGACTTCATGCCATGAGTTCGAGCATCGGGCCACAAGAATCAGACATTGCGCCAAGATGATTGGGTGTTGCGAGAAGTCAATATGTCGATTGGGCAATACATCGAATGAGAGGATAATATGCCGAAGGATCGGATAAAGTGTCGGATGTACCAATAACATGTTGGACAACGTATGCTTCATGATTGTAATTAAGTATTGGTCGAAGCTTAAAGTCTACTTAAGTCGGTTTTAGGTGTAACCATGCTAACTCAATTAAGGGCTCATTGGGCTTGAGTTAAGACTATTTTGAACCAAGTGGAAGACTCATTCAGTGACCCAAGGTTAGGTAGAACCACCTATGAGCTAGAAAAATCAAAAGCACACTTTTCCAAGTTATCAAGCGGTGGTACTGCCTAGTGTTAGTGTATCAAGCAATGGTACCACCAAATTGGGTGGTGGTACTACTTAGTGTCAAACTGGCAGGTGGTGGTACCACTCAATGCAGGCGATGGTACTACCCATGCCCGAAAGACCTAAAACTTTAAATTTTTTGCTCCATTTTTGAAACTATTTGGGGCCTATAAATATCTCACTTGAGCAGCAAGAAAAGTGCAAGAATTCTTAAGGAAAAAACTAAGAAAACTTTGTCGTAACATTGAGTTCCCTCCTCCTTGAGCTTAGAAGTAGATCTAAGGGAGGTATGTGAGGGTTAGCTTGTCAAAAGGGAGTGTCTCCTGAGCCTGTCAAAAGGAGAAAGAGTTGTAAGGGTAGTTGATCTTTACTTGTTGAAAAAAGATTAGTAGTAGAAGATGGTGGCCTCAAGTGAAGAGGAATCGAGAGTGAACCTAGGTCACGATGACCGAACCACTATAAATTTGATATGCTCTTTTCCTTTACAGTTTACCTTTATTGTTTACTGATTTTATTACTCACTCCACTTTACACTTACTCTAAATCAAGCTCACTTTCATTATCAACTTTTGTCGAATGTAATTTATCAAATCGACATGATTTTTCGAAAGCACGAATTCACCCCACCCTCTTAGTGCCTATACAATCCTAACAATATAGACATTTCTTCATGAAGGACTTAGGGGAAGCATCCTACATATTGGAGATTCAGATCTATAGTGATAGATCTAAGAGGATGCTTGACTTGTCCTAATCCAGGTACAAAGATATCATTGTCAAAAGGTTTAGCATGAAAAATTTCAAGAGATGTCTCATACCGATGAGACATGGGATATCACTTTCTAGAAGTATGTCATCAAAGATTTCTAAAGAAAGAACAAACATGGATATGATACCTTATGCCTTAACGATAAGGTTTATTATATATGTCATGCTATATACCAAGCATGATATAGTGCATGCTCTGAGTGTCACAAGCAGGTATCAGGTGGATGCAAGCTTGGAGCACTATAAAGCAATAAAGTGTATCCTTAAATAATTGAGAAGGACTATGGATCTTTTACTAGTATATGAAGGAAGTAACCTCAGGGTTCAAAGCTACATGGACTCAAGCTTCTAGTCATATGTTGATGATAGCAAGTCTAATTCAAGGTATATATTCACCATGAATAGAGGAGCAATATGTTGGAAGAGTTTCAAGCAAGATACTACTGCTGACTAGACCATATAGGCGGAGTACTATTAGGACTCTAGCTTGAAGAGTCCTAATTGAGAGGGACATTCATGTAAAACCTACCTAAGCCGACCCCTATTAAAGAGGTGAAGAGGCCAGCTAGGGTTAGGAGGTTGTTTCTTAGGAAAGAATAAGGAATTGTAAAGGAATAGGAGTCTTGAGTAGGAGTCCTATTAGGAGTTGGTTAGAAGTAGGAGTCCTATTAGGAGTTAGGGTTTAGAAGTCCTATAAATAGTCATGTATTCCTCCTCTTTTCATAAGCAATAGATGAATCTTTTCTGCAGTCTTTGAGCAGCAACTTGGAGGGAGGAAGCCCTATAGAGTTCCAAGGAGGCCGATCCCCTAAAGAGATCAACCCCAAGTTTAGAATCTGCAAGGGTTCTAACACCTGATATCAGAGCAGCATTCTTGGCATCTCACTTCCCTTCCATAGCCATCCATCAACCTCCACAACTGTCCAAAGTAATTCCCAGAATTGCTTAAAAGATCATCGCCAAATTCCGTCGTCATCTCCACCACCATAGATCATCCTTTGATCTCCCCGTGAATTGCAATAGGTTTTGGTTTTCTATCTTACTGCTGCTGAAATTTAGTTATCCTTATTTAAAAATCTCAAAAAAAATTATTCCTATATTGCTGCATAAACTTTTCGTCATAAAGTTTTCACCTCTACGACAAAAGATATATTGCAGAATTCCAATCGTATAGCACCATCTGTTTGATCTTGCTACTATGTTTTTTCTATCCAAATCTCTACGAAATTTTTATGACACCTTTGACATTTCCTAACAGCAGATTTCCTTTAGTTTTTTCAAAAAATTCTCAATATAAACCATTGATATTTTACGTCTAATCTGCTATACTTGAAAATCTGCACTGTAAAATTTCAGCCGCATAGCACTGTTTGTTTGATCTTGATACTACGTTGTTTCTATCCAAAAATCTAAGAAATTTTTATGATAGCTTTGACACTTCCTAATAGTGGATTTCCCTTTATTTTTATTAAAAAATTCTCAATATAAACTACTGATCTTTTACATCCAATCTGCTATACTTAAAAATCTATGCTATAGAAATTTTCAACCGCATATTGTTGCCTTAACCCTCTATTTGTAATTTTTTTCAATGAAATTTCTTATACACTTCATAAATCATCTTGGCTTCCATTTAAGATTGATCTATTAAAGAATTCATCTCTAAAAATGATTTTGTGTTGCTACAAATTTTCATCGTAAGCCGCTGAAATTTTTCGACGAGAATTCTGCTATTGCAACTTGCACCAATTTCCTTGCTGTTATACTACTGAAATTTTCTTGATTAAATTAGACATCCTTGCTGTCATATAAACTGTGATTTGGCTATTAATTCTCTCCTCAATTCTCTCAAGTTTTTGATGGAAATTACGTTGAGAAACCGTTGTTTCTTCTACGACAATTCTGCTCTTACAAGACAGCACATACTTGCTGCAACTTCCACTGATTTCTATCAAACATTTGTTGCCATCTACCATAGATCCAAAATATCATCCACAGCCCTAAAACTTCACTAAACCACACTCTCAAACTGCACCCAAAATAGCCACAAAATAAGCCTAAATCATAGCCTACATCCACCGATCCACCAACCCTTTCAACCATCACTTCTCTCAACCTATACATGCCTTTAACCTGACAACAAAAGAGAGATCTTAACATCACATATTTAGAGGCATATACTATGGCATCTGAGGAGGCAATCAATGCTAAATTCGAAGCCTTCGAGGCAAGAATGGAGAATAAGATTCGGACGCTCTTTACCGAACTCAGATTGGGTCGACCACTAAGCCCAAAGAAATCACATCAAGGAGAGAGCTTTGCCCAATCGCACTAAGCCCGAAGATATGACTTCTAAGAGAGGGGAAGCTCTATGACCGACTCTAACTATCCATGCATGAGAGTGGACTTACCTAGATGGGAAGAAGGAGACCCGATTGGTTGGATCTTACGTGCGGAGCGATATTTTCGGTACCACAAAATCGCGGATGCATCTATGGTGAAAATTGTAGCTATACATCTTGAAGGGGATGCTATATAATGGTTTAACTAGATTGAACATACTTATGGATTCCTTTCATGGCGACAATTCAAAGGACTGCTGATCCGCTTCAAACCAACCGATTACGAGAATATTGACGGACAACTAGCAAAGATCCGACAAACCTCCACCATTCAGGAGTACCAAACTAGGTTTGAAAGGTTATCTAATCAAACTCGTGATTGGTCTCAAAAATAGCTATTTAGGACCTTCATTGAGGGCTTGAAGTCGGAGATCCAAGGAGAAGTTAAAGCACGACAACCGTATACGCTTATGGTAGCCATCTTTTTCGCACGACATCAAGAGGAGCAATTGAACAATGAAGCTAGGAGGACTAGGGTCGCTCATCAACTAGTAATATTGAAGCCCTCAGCCCCCCCTACTATCGACCAAGTCCCTACACCAAAGAGGTTAACAAGAGAAGAGCTTTGGGAGTGATATGCGAAGGGGTTATATTGGCATTGTGACAAGCCATGGAGCCGTGAGCATCGCTGTAGTAAAGGGAGACTTCTTATGATTGAACCAATAGAAGAAGAGGTCATTGAACATCCAGAAGAGAGCCTTGAACATGAAGAAAAAAATGCAGAAGAAGAGCCACAACCAACCGAAGTTACGGTACATGCACTAGCCGGCTACTCAAACCCGCAAACGATGAAAGTTGGAGGCCTTCTCAAACAACAACCGATCACTATTCTCATCAACACAGGCATTACTAATAACTTTCTAAACAGTAAGGTTACTATCTAGATGGCCTTACCTATCGAGAATTGTAGCAGGTTTGACGTTAAGGTCACCGATGGATGGATTTTGAAGTATGATCGTAAGCGCCCGCAAGTGAAACTGTTGCTGATCATGAGGCCTTACCAAGAGATAATTGCATATTTCTTCCTTCTCCCTCTTGATGATCATGAGGCCATGCTCAGAATTAAATGGTTGACGATATTAGGTGATATTTCTTGGAATTTTATATAACTAATTATGAAATTTTACAGTAAGGAGAAACAGGTGATACTAAACGGAAAACGTGGGGGCGACGTAACAACGATTTGCACACAACAAATAGAGAAAGTTTTACATAAAGTATACAGTGGCTTTTTGGTACAACTTGAGCAGCAAACTAAGGGAGAGCCAATGGAATTTGAAGATCTAAACCTACTTCCTTTGCTTGCTGAATTTTCAGATATATTTGACGAACCGCACAACCTACCTCTTACCCGTCGGCATGATCATTATATAATGATTCTTTCAGGTAAATCTCTAGCAAATACTCGGCCATATTAGTATCTATATCTCCAGAAGGATGAAATAGAAAGGATTGTAAAAGAGATGCTCAAAATAGGAGTTATTCGGCCAAGTTGCAACCTCTACTCTTCACCGGTGCTACTTGTATGCAAGAAGGACAGAACATGGCAAATATGCATTGATTACCAAGCTCTCAATGGCATAACCATCAAGGATAAATACCCTATTCCAGTAGTAGATGAATTGTTAGATAAAAGGGAGCACAAATCTTCACAAAGCTGGACATTCTATCCGGGTATTATCAAATACGAGTGTACGAAGAAGTCATACCAAAAATTGCCTTTCGAACACACAATGGCCACTACGAATTTTTACTTTCTTCAACAAAAGGTGGAATATCTTGGGCATATCATATCAGAGGAAGGTGTGATGGTGGACCCCTTCAAAATTGAAGCAATGCAAAACTGGCCTACCCCGAGGAACATAAAATTGTTACATGGCTTTCTGGGTTTAACAGGCTACTACCGTAAGTTCGTGAAAAACTATAGAAAGATCAGTGCACCACTTACTTCTTTACTGGAAAAAGATATCTTCCAATGGTCAGACAAAGCCGCCACTGCCTTCGACAAACTTAAGGCAGTCATAACGATGACGCCGGTGCTAGTGCTACTAGATTTCAACCGACCCTTCATCATTGAAGTCGATGTATCTGGAGACAGAATGGGAGACGTTCTCATGCAAGATGGTCGACTACTTACATACATTAGCAAGGCATTGTCTTCCCCCTATCAAAACATGTTAACATATGATAAGGAGATGCTTGCCATTGTGTACGCAGCAACGAGGTAGAGATCATACTTGATCAGGCGATGCTTTCAAATCAAGACCGACCATAAAAGCCTAAAATATCTCTTGGAGCAGAAGATATCTTCCCCCGAGCAGCAAAAATAGGTAACAAAGGTTCTTGGATATGATTATGAAATAATTTACAAAAAGGGGAAAGAGAATGTTGTTGCAGATGCGCTTTTACGACTACCTAAGCAAGCTGAATTTTTTGCCATTTCACTTTCGACTAGTGACTTCCTTGAGGATATTAAGATGGAATGTCAAGAAGGTTCGGAGACCATTAAGATCATAAAAAAATTGGAGGAAGCACCAAGCTCTGTGGCTCATTACAATTGGGACTTAAAAGAATTATACTATAAGGGATGCATTATGCTTATGACAAATTCTACTTGCATCTTCACAAGCAGATTTTGGACAAAGTTATTCCAAATGCAGGGTATTAAATTGAAAAAGAGTACGGCATATCACCCATAAACCGATGGCCAGACGAATGTTGTAAATAGGTGCTTGGAGACAGCCCAAAGCCACCCACCAAATAAGACTACCCAAGGAGAACTCCAGACCCAACCAAGTGTCATTATTGATCGATGGATCGTGACTCGATGACGATGACCCACTAATGAAGTGCTAATACAATGGGCGAACCTACCAATAGAAGATGTCACTTGAGAGAACTATAACGACTTAAAAATCAAATTCCCAGAATTCATGAATCATCAGCCTCAAGGACAAGGCTGATTTAAAGAGGGCGGGTCTGTTAGGACTCTAGCTTGGAGAGTCCTAATTGAGAGGGAAATTCATGTAAAACCTACCTAAGCCGACCCCTATTAAAGAGGTGAAGAGGCCGGCTAGGGTTAGGAAGTTGTTTCTTAGAAAAGAATAAGGAGTTGTAAAGGAATAGGAGTCTTAAGTAGGAGTCCTATTAGGAGTTGGTTAGAAGTAGGAGTCCTATTAGAAGTTGGTTAGAAGTAGGAGTCCTATTAGGAGTTAGGGTTTAGAAGCCTTATAAATAGTCTTGTATTCCTCCTCTTTTCATAAGCAATAGATGAATCTTTTCTGCAGCCTTTGAGCAGCAACTTGGAGGGAGGAACCCCTATAGAGTTCCAAGGAGGCCGATCCACTAAAGAGATCAACCCCAAGTTTAGAATCTGCAAGGGTTCTAACAAGTACATTGCTGTGTCAAATATAGCAAAGGAGGGAGTTTGAATGAAGAAGTTTATCACAGATCTGGGAGTCATGCCGGGCAACAAGGGATTCCCTTGTATTACGACAACTACAGGGTGATTATTCAAAGGAGGGAACCCAAGTCTCATCAGAAGTGTTATGAGGAGGTTCTAACTTATTAGAGATATCGTGGTCCGAGGAGATGTAGTAGTGGAAAGAGTTCCATCCGAAGATAACATTGCAGATCCACTAACAAAGTCTTTATCTCATATTGTCTTTAAGTGTCACAAGGGTCTGATAGGGATCAGATATGTAGGTGATTGGGTTTATGTCAAGTGAAAGATTGCTAGTTATAAGTGCCCTACAAGCCAATCACGTAAGTGATGGCATGTGTGACATGACATGCAATATTTTTTCTTATTTTTATTATAATATTTTTTCACTTTATATTACTTGTTGCTATATATATATATATATATATATATATATATATATATATACCCTAAATAATCCTAGTCATAGGTTACTTAAGAGGGATATCGGGATAACCGAATATATTGGTGTACTGTATACCTATCCATATGATGGAAGTGGTTGGTCTCATAGTTGCTCGTGTTGGGACACTAGGGCTACAGTGTAGGTGCTCATTAGAAAATGAGTTCATTGATTAATTTGCTCATAGAATACTATATGGTTGATGATACCTCATTATCAAACAATAATTTTATCATCCTAGTGGTGTATTTAGTCCTTAAACTTGAGATACTAAGGATGTCCTGTATGAGCACTTTACTCTTTGATACCGAACTTATAGGTTTGAAAGTTTTAGATCTAATACCGCTGGTCATCGCGAGTGACAGCCAACCTTACGAGGGCTATTGAGTGTCGATAGAGGATCATCCGCTCTCTATATCATAAGAGGAATATCCAATGTATTCTTGCTCAGACAAATCCTTAGCCAAGGTCATTCGAATTAAAAGAGAAAGAATTCTTCGGGAGAATTAGATTAAAGCGAGACTCGATGAGAAACCATATGAGCTTGATAGCACCATGCCCGGTATACGGTCTTTAAGATATTAGATAGATGAGGGACTATAGGTATATGGTAATTGGGGACAGATCGGTCCAAAAGATTGGATTCCCCTAGGGACTACGGTGTAGTGGCCTAGTACATCTGTAGTCAATAAGTTAACTGAATTATTATGGGGATAATAATTCACTGAGCCAAAAGGAGTTCTGATAGGTATTACTCATGACCAGCTCGATATTGTGCCTATAGGGTCACACACATATAGTAAGTGTTGCGACGAGTAGATGTTCAAATATGAGATATCCGTCGGAGCCCCTATCTTATTGGATATCCAATAAGCCCTTGAATTGTTGGATCCTATGGATGAGATCCAATAAGAGCTAATAAGAGATTATTAAATAGAGATCTACTAATCCAAGAGACTTGGGTAGTTAAATAAAGATCCAATACCTAATAGGGTAAGATCCATTATAGTTAAATTGACAAGGGGTCTCTATAAATATGAAAGAACCAAATGGTCATAGGCTAGGCTTATTGGTTACCACATCTTATTTTCCTCTCCCCGTCTCCTCCTCAAACAACAGGTGTGGAGATTTGGACACCGATTAGAGGAGTGTCTTCGCAGCCCTTGTCATATAAATCATCGCTAGAGAGGAGGACGCTTGACCTCCTCCATCCTTTCCTACAAATCCGTAGGAATTTAAGGATATATGATCTCTCTAGATAATATAAATATCTTACATTTGGTTTTTAATTTTTGTGAGTTTTTACAATTTTTTTTTTAATATTTTTCTGCTGTGCATACGAAGTCACTCCAAAATTTTCCTATAGTAGGCAGTAACAACAACAACACAAGGGAACATGGGGAATCAGAAAGGGAAAAGAAGAAGCAATGGATCTGAGGCAAGCTTCAGTTGATTTGGAAGCCCAAAGAGTGATTGGAACCGAACGGACAAGATGAATCCCCAAGATTAATGAGGTGAGCTGATCTAATGATGGCGAATCGATTTAGGGCGCTTTGCGGGTGAGGAAGAAAATGCCGATTGAGAAAACTGATTTGAGGAGGCTGTGTCACAGATCTGAGTAGGATTGCTGAGTAGAGGAGAAAACCAATAGTGAAAGATCAGTGGAGAAGGGGAAGTCTTTCTCGAGGCAAGAGAAACTCTGAGTTAAGAAATATGTTATGAAAGGGATAGTCTTTATTTATTGAATAGATGTGTATTTATATAGGTTTTGAGAAAGAAATTTATCTTGCACTCAAATCTCACAATCGTATTAACTTAAATCCATTATTAATTCTCAAATCATAAAGAAAAGATGTTATTCCATTTGTACTTGTATCATGATCTCGTATTTAGTAGGCTAATGTTAAATTCATATAATTTAGTTCCTAGTACTCTACTTGCTTGAGATTGACATACATTCCGATGCGTCATAACCATAGGATTTTCTGCCATTTGGAATGGATTTGGCCTGGGCAAAGCCAAAATGGATTGACCTCTGGACTGAAACATAGCCACGGGACACATTAGCTATTGGGAGACCGATGAAGGGAAAGATCTGAGGTATTCCTTTTCAATATTTGTGTTGACTGTTAGTTCGGGTTTACGAAACCCCTTGTTGCCACTCTTCTTTTACGATGAACGATCTAATGTATTATCATATTTCTAGATTTTTCATCACTAAAATGCAAAATAAAGATGGTTGACGAAATTTGTATACATAGTGAAACTAAACTCGTTTGATACCAAAAGATCCAATAAATACATAAATACATTGAAACTAGAATAAGATTTCTAGTCATACAATCAAATACACGCAGCATGACAAATATATTCACAATTTAACTATAAAACTCGGTAATAATTTATAACAGGGAACTCTAAAATTGGAGAGCATGTTACAAAACATATTGGGAAAAAAATCGAAGAAAGAAAGAAACAAGATGACGATGAATAAAACGCTTGCTAGCTCCAGGGATCATCCCATCCTTTTGGTCCCTCCCTCTTAACAAAGTCCATGATGGCTTGGACAGCCTCTTGAACTCTATTGGAGAGACCATGATTTCCCCAATCGATTTCGACCTTTTCTGCACCACCCAGTGCTCGACAGAGTCTGCAAAATCTTTTAAACAATGAATCTATTTCCCTCTAAGAGAAGTGGACTACTCACAAGAATCAGGTGGAATCTTAAATCGTTAGATAAGGACATCACTATTACCGTTCTACCAGTGCTTTCTTATCTACATAGTCCGGCACATATTCATCAGCCATGGAGAAAATAACCTGCAGCATAAGTCATGGAAAAGCAAACATCACCAGGATATCCTTTTGGCACATGAGTAAAATGACACCACCATCTTCAGACATAAAACAACAAAAGAAAAAATTAACTACATATTATCATTAGTAACTTAAAAGGAGATCAATATTTTGGACAATGGAAACAACTTAAAAAGGAGGCTACAATAGAGTTCCCAAGTAAGATGATTCAAAGGGTTTCTCAATAGATAAGTTTTTCAAGTACACAAATTGATATTTTAAAAGAGATATCTGGTGCAACAGATACTGATTCTAGGCAGTGAGACTGGTGAACTCCTGATCATGATGAAGACTTAATGAGTTTCAGGTCCCAACCTTTTGTACTTATAACAGCTAAGTTCAGTTAACATATCTAATGAGGTAGTTCTTGTTGAATAATATTTATTGATGAAAATAGTTTGATGGATGCAAAGATTTAGGAATAGATCAAGTTTATGTGATTGATAACATAAAGAGAACTGAAATACAGATGGAGCTGTTATTTAACAGGAAAGGACATCAGAAGAAATTATTCATACTTAAAAGAAAGAAGAAGGAATAACTGAAGTAGAAAGACACATTTGAAGTATTGTGTACTATTAAATCTGCCTTAGATTAAAAGAAGTAATCTACAAACAAAAATAGTGTAATAAGGCCTATTATACTACACCAGTTAACTAGAAAATAACAAAATATTTTAGTCTGAAATGAGGGCAACAAAAGGAAATTGCTGGATGATTTATCTTCCTCAGGGGAATAGTTAGGAGATTATATGATATTCTAAAAGGATTCTTTTTCACAAAGGTGGGGGATGCTCTTATTGTGTTGGTGGATGCTCTGTTGAATTTGTTGGCCAGATCTTGTTTTTATGATCTTTTACCAAGCTTACTCAGTAGAATCTCTATTCTATTAAATGCATGTTCCAACATCACTTTTTAGTGGGTGGTGCAAATAGACAAAAAGTTTACATTGTAGGAAAATCAATAACTATTCAGGATGGGAGTCTTAGTGTAATCTGCCAGTCCATATATTGATTGACATAATGGAACAGATGACTGGGAACATGAGTATATTATCTTGGTGGCTTTCGTTTTGAGACCTACTGCCAAGACCTTTTATTTCTACATAGGCTTTCCTCCTCTCCTTCAAATCTTTTCTTTTCTCTTTTTTCTTCTGAAATAAGCTGGCATTCATCTGCCTTTTCCTTTAAAAGAATTAGTAGATATCCAAATTTAATTTGATAAAATATCAGAAAAAATTAAAAAAATAATTTCATATGTTTTCTTCTAATAGTATTAGTAGAGATCCAAATTATGTTTCCCTAGTTTAGTAGTCTTGGTGAGATTGGTTTTCAGATGTATGCTTTCTTCATATTTATTGATCAACTAGATCAAAGTTCAAGTTACAGATTGAAATCATTATTTAAAAGCTAAAGTACACTTTTTTCCTCTTTGGTAAATGACAAAATTCAATACATCAAATGAGTCAAAGTACTGATTGTTATCACATACATAGTTGGCAATTAAACTTCAGTGGAATACAGAACCCAAACAAACTATAAACTACCGAACAAGGCAAGGTGAAATTGGACCGATAGGCATTGTCTATCTTTACCATTAAATAAATGGTAAAAGGAGAAAGAAAACAAACCTGGCACGGGGTACTTGACATGTGACCAAGTCTCAACCTCAACTGGTCATCACTGAGATCTGAGCTGAACATGTCATCATCTCCCATGTAAGCACAAAGGGAGTGGTACCTTTACAATATTCTATTAAGTCAGCAAGAGTATCATGATGCATATGTAAAACCATAAAATAATAACAATAACAAACAACAAGACCATAAGATCAGCTACATGGATGTTTTACCACCAGGGAGCTTTATGAAAAATCATATTCTTAGTTAAATTAAAATATATAAATCTTTATTTATAGTTTTTAATAAAAAATTTTCACAACTCGCTCTATCTCTCCTCATATCACTAATATTAATTATTTTATATCTTTTAACTACATCTATGATAAGACCCCTAAGGTTTTATCATAGAAGAAGAGGGAGAAAAGGGATTATCACTTCGAGAGAATCGACCTCCTTAATCACGTTGAGGAGATCGGCCTCCTAGGGTTTGTCAAAAGAGTAGAATAATATTTCATTGATAGGTGAAAACAAACAAATACATCCATATTTATAGAGTTCCACCCTTGAGTCTATCAGGACTTAGACTCTTAATAAATAAATAAATATCAAATAAACCCTTATCCGACTCATACTAAACTAGACAAACTCAATAAAACATTATTCAAAGCTCAGAAAATAAAGAAATCCGAACAATTCCTCCCCGTTCAAATCAGCCTTATTCTCAAGGCTAAGCAACATTAAACTCTGGGAGCTTCTCTTTCAACACTTGAGTCACAAGATACTATGACGCATCACAACTTATTGATCAAGAAAGTATGGTCTCCACTTCTTGATAATGTAAGCAATAGGTTGGTCTTTTAGTGTAGTAGTCATTGTAGTCTTCTAAAGAACCCTCCTCATCTAATGGTTAGTGGTAGTTGTGACCTTACTTCCACGTCTTCCCTTTAGGATCATCTGCTTTCTATTAATAAAAAACTTCATAATTAGTTAAGAAAAATTCCAAGAAACATCACCCAGGGTTGATAGTCATTCAATTCCAAGCACCACTTCGAAGTCTTCCAAGGGTAGCAAAAAGAAATCCACAAGCAACTCCTAGCCTGTATAATCGATTTTATCTTCGAACACTTACTATCACAAGTTAAAATCCGTCTATCAACGACCTTTACTTCGAATTTGTCACAGCCTTCAGTATGGTAGGCCAATCGGTCAGCATCCTTACTATCCATAAAATTGTTAGTGCTACCAATTTCAATCAAAACTATATACGCTGATGTTCCAAAGTTCTTCCAACTTTTATAATTTGCGGGTTAGAGTAGCTGGCTAATGTATGCACTGTATGCATGAAAGGTCCAACATCTTCATCAGAATCCATACCTTCATGATCGAAGTCCACATTGTCAGCTTCTGATTCCTCCCTAATTGGTTCAATTATCAGAAGTTGCACTTGTTTACATTGGTATTCCCTACTCCACCTTTTATCATAGTGCCAAAACAAACCCTTCGCTGATCTTTCCTCGAGTTCTTCTCGGGTTAGTTTTCGAGTGTTAGGGCTTCAATTGGGAATAGATAGAGCGGGTGGCTTGCTGATCATCTGTTTGTTATCACTTCTATTTCGACGATTTTCCCCATTGATTTTTTCCTCTTGCAAACGTGCAAATGAAATTGCAACTGTTATAGTGCGGGATTAACGAGCTTTGACTTCACACCGGATATCTGGATGAAGTCCTTCAATAAATATTCCCACCAATTGTCATTCAGATCAGTCTTTGGCTTGATTTGACAATCGTTCAAATCAAGGTTTGCAATTTCGTACCGTACCAGAGTTTCGACATTCGCTCGGTACGGTAGGAAACTATATACCGAACGGTATACCGTTCGATATATATATATATATATATATATATATATATATATATAAGGCGACGTCGTCGAAAAAGGCGACATGACGTCGCCTTTTATAAAATATTTATATATTAATTTATATATATATATTTATTTATTTATATATTAATATATATATATATATATATATATATATATATATATATATTTCGTTCCGTTCGATAATGGGCGGTCCGTGTACCGGTAAACTGACGGATTAGTACATACCGCTCGTACCGGACGGTATTATTCAAAATTGCATATCTTGGTTCAAATCTGCTCTGATATTCTAGTACTATAGAAATCTGACAAATTTTAGTGAGCTGCCTATCAACATTCTCATATTCAGATGGTCCAAAGAGAATGAGAAGCCCTCTCTTGAATTGCTCCCACGAGGGGACCCGTGGCAGGTTTCGTACCAATCATACCATTGGATTGCATCTCTATCTAGTTGGATTGAAGCTATTTCCACCTTGGATTCTTCTGGAGTTCTATGAAAACGAAAAAATTTATCTACCCTAGAGGTCCAACTAGTCGGATCTCCATCTTCCCATCTTGGGAATTCCATCTTTATGCGTGGGTAGCTTGTGTACTGTTCTTGGTTCCTTTTTCCTGTATCTCTAGATCGGTTCAATGTAAGACTTGAACTTTCAAATTGCTGAAACTTGCTGAAGCTCTCAAATAGGCTCCTTTTGAAATCATTAAGGGTTTCCTGCAGCCAGTTCTTAATCCTAATTTCCAAGGCTAGTCATTGCATTGGACTACAGATCTGTAATCCCCAACTCATGTTTATGGTGTCGGGTCAAGGGCATCAACACTGCCCTATTTAGTGTTGTTGTTGTAAAGCCAGTCGATGGCAGCACTGTGGGAGTGAAGGGTTGCTGCGAGGATGTCGATGAAGCCCTAGGTGCCGAGAGGCTGGGAGGTAGCGATGGTGGCACAGTTGGGAGCAACATCGCCGAGGGCTCGCAGCAGTTGCTGCGTGGAGGGTCGTTGCTGCAAAGGGCTAGGAGGCAGTGATGCTCGTTGCGATCGCTACGTGGAGGGATCGCTATTGCTGAGGGCTAGGAGGCAGTGATGGTGGTGCGGTTAGTAGCAACGCTGCCGAGGGCTCACTACGGTCGTTGGGAGGTGATCGTACAGCTACGGTGGGATGGAACGCTGGCGACCATGCGGTTGGGATAGGCGTTGGCGATCCTGGCAGAGGGCGACAATGGGTGGTATGCTGGCTTGCAGGGAAGAAGAAGGTTGTGGAAGCGCCAAGGGTCCTTGCGAAAACCATAGCCTCTGTGTGGCGATGTCTGTAGCGAGAGCAAAGGAGGGAGGGAAGAAAAAGGGGAGGAAAGAAGGGGCAAATTAGGAAGCCACCGTGATTACGCGGTTGGTTAGCAGCGGATGTAGAGCAAGGAAGGGCTCGATTGGGAAGACGCGGGGATCGCACGGCCGAGGGCTGAGGCTGCAATGGCTATTAAGGGCTGGGAGGCGCGTTGATGGAAGGAGACACTAGTAGTGCCATCTCCGGCGGAGGCGCAGCTGAGGACTATTGCGGCTGAAGGTGGGATGAGGCACGATTGAGGGCGATTGTGGCGAGATAAGGCATGACTGAGGGTAGCCACGCGGAAGGTGGGATGAGGAACTGCAGCAAGATTGCCGAGGCTTAGGAGCAGTGGCGGAGGCCCTTTCTCGCTCGAGTGGGATGGGGCGACTATCGGCTTCCTTTTTTTTTTTTTATGATGATGATGGTTGCAGTGAAGTGTTGTGAGAAATTACAACGAGAACGCCGAGGATCTCTGCTATGATACCAGATAATAAGACCTCTAGGGTTTTATTGTAGAAGAAGAGGGAGAAAAGAGATGATCACTTTAAAGGGATCGGCCTCATTGATCACTTTGAGGGGATCGGCCTCCTAGGGTTTATCAAAAGACTATAATAATATTTCATTGATAGGTGAAAAAAAACAGATACATCCATATTTATAGAGTTTCACCCTTGAGTCCATCAGAACTTGGACTCTTAATAAATAAATAAATATCAAATAAACCCCTATCCAACTCTTACTGAACTAGACAAACTCAATAAAACATTATTCAAAGCTCAAAAAATAAAGAGATCCTAACAATCTATAGGTCTTCTTAGCACATATCCATACTATCTTAAATGATTCTTCTATATCTTATCATATATTATATCCAAACATAATTGTTCATAAATGAAATAATCTCTTTTCCTATCTTTCCCTTGAACTCTACATATCTACCTCAACATTCTCCATGTATCTACCAAAAAGATTTCTTAGTGATACAAAGTTTTTATATATATGATGTTTCTTAACTGCCTAATGCTCAAAGTCCATAAAAGGTCTAATAATGGTCTAACAATGATCTTCTAGAATTTTCTATTAAATCTAAAAGGAACATGATGGTTTCACAAAACTCTTGATGTCCCTCTCCATTTTAAATATCTAGTCTTTATTAATGATGTCTTTATTTATCCATTCATTTTGTTGAATGATTGATCCAAGGTACCTAAAACTTTTACTTTATAGAAACTTATGGGCTATTCAACTTAATTATACCTCAAGTCTACATTACATCTCATATATTCAGTATTAGTCCTATCTAACTTAAAACATTTAGTTTCCAAAATTTACCTCCATAACTTAAATTTAGAATTAATTCCTATTTAGACTCTCATCAATTAAGCTAATATCATTCATATATAAAATGCACTAAAGAGATTGACGCTGAATATGAATATAAGTTCATCTATTACCAATGTTAAAAGACAAAGACTTAACGCAGATCTTGATGTAGTCCTATATTAATGGAAAACTCATTAGGGACACTCCATAATGATTGTACTATCACACAACTTTTATAATATCAACATAGTTAGTAGATATACAATTTTTGCTAAAATCCACCGTAATAAGCCTCCATTAAATCAATAAAAACCAGGAGGTTCACAGCCTAGTTAGAAACTATTGATCTATTTGTTTATCTCCCTGTGGGCCTATGTCTATGAATCTTAAGAATTTTAGACCTATTCTTTCTAACTGGAATTTGAGCTGCCTTAGGAAGTTGGAGGATATCTCCTCTAATCTTCACGAGCATATTTTGGTGCTTGAAAATAAAGAGTCCAGCTCAGGACTTTCTGAGTCTGAAAGCACCAAGATGATCTGTCTTTACAACCATCTCCAAGTTATCACTAGACAGATTAATACCAAATGGTGGTGTAAGGCTAAAACTAGGGGGATAAATAAGGGAGACCGTAACAATCTTATTACTTGGCATTATAGGAAAATTTTCATCCATCACCTTAAGGTAAGTGGCGCTATCGTTGACCACCCTAAAACTATCATGCTTGAGTTTACTAGGTACTACCACAATTTTTGGCTGGATGATAATTCCTTACACCCCACTCATGTATGGCCTCCTTTGAGTGGGATTCAGAGTCATGAGGCATCTAATCTGATCAAACCTTTCTCTTAAGAGGAAATTTGGCTTTCTATTGTCTCTCTTGGTAGGGAAAGAGTCCGGGGATGGACAGATTCACCATTGAGTCTTATAGATATTATTAGGATATTGTGAAAGACTCTTTAATGCAGTCCCTTAGTTTCATAACTCTGCAGTTCTTCATCGGGATTGGACAAATACTTTCCTTATTTTCATTCCTAAATGCAAGAACCCTCTGGTGAGGGATTTTCGATCTATCTCCCTTTGCAACATCAATTATCATATTCTTGCCAAAATGCTTTCCAATAGGATCAGACCTTTCCTAGATAAACTAATCTCCTTTGAGCAGTCGACTTTTATGAAAGGTTGTAAGATCCATGATAACATTATGGTTGCTCAAGAAAGAATTGGCCCACTCCCTCTATGGTTCTAAGGGGAAGAACCCTCTTGTTTTGACTAAACTTGACCTTGAAAAGGCCTATGATTGCCTATCATGGAAGGTGATTGGTGATGCCTTGGCAGCCTTAAATTTTCCTCCTCAATTTATTACTTAGATTATAGAATGTGTCGCCATCTCCCTCTTTCACTTGCTGCATTAATGGTGATTAATCCTCTTCAATCCTATCTATATATTTTAGTTGCCCAACTTCTTTCTCACTTGTTAAACTGTCAATTCTACTAGCCTTACCCCTTTTCACTTCAAACACAAATTCAAGTTGACTCACTTGATGTATGCCGATGACATTCTCTTATACTTTAGGGCCAATAAAAAGTCCTGTCATGCCATTGCTAGGGTTTTCCACTAGCAGCCTTTACCAATCAGAAAATTAACTTTCAAAAATCTGAAATTCACTTTCCCAAGCTTACCACCAAAGAAAGGAAAGCTGAGATTTGTGCCTTCTTTAATATTAAGGAAATGAGTACTATGATTTCCCCCCAAGAATGCCAAAAGAGGCCTTTGATTGCTTCAATGACCAAATATCAAGCAAATTAAGTACAAGGAACAGAGCCGGTACACTCAACCCTGGCTGAATTGTTTGATCCAGGAATTGTAAAATGCATACTTGACATGAGCATTTCTTCCTCCCCTAATGATGACCGTTGGTTTTGGAGCATAGAAGGGCAACCATCAACTAAACTAGCATATAGATTCTTACTCTCCCCCACCCACCCCACCCCCCCCCCCTTCACCCTCAAGGAGACCCATCCTTTGGAAAACCCTATGGAGTATTCCTGCCTTACCTCGCATTATTTTGTGTTGTTAGAAGCTTTTGCATCACAGACTTAACACTTCAAATAGGTTGGCTAGATTCCGAATTTGTGAACCTCACCCTTGTTATTTCTGCTCAAATACCTGAGAGCCAACAACACATATTCTTTGAGTGCCCTTTTTCCTTTAAAGTGTGGGATTTTTTTGTCACATCCATTTCTCTTACTTTTCCTCTTGGGGTGAGGGTAGTTGGCTTAGGGAGGGATCTGATCCTTCCCCTTAGGTTTTGGATGATATGAATGGCCAATAGGCTTTCGATGTGAGAACTCATATGTGAGAACTCTTATTGCCAATAGGCTTTGGATGATATGAATGGCCAGAAATGAATTAGTATTCAAAAAAACTAAGTGCAATCATTCTAGTATTGCATATAGAGTTGTTTCATATCTTTATGATAGCCTTGCAATAGACCAGCCTTAAGGGGTTAGTAGGGAGAGATGCACTATTCAAGTCAAATGGACAAGACCGGATGAAGGTGGGACAAAACAAAATGTTGATGGTGCTTTTTGAGGCTGGAACTGAACTTGGAGGGGCAGGATTCGTGCTTCGATCCAGTGATGCTGTGGTTCAGCTTATTGGAGGCAAATTACTGCAGGTAGCTGTTGGGCCCATGAACTTATGGCCATCAAGAAAGGTGTTGAAGCTGTCATTCAATTGGGTGTAACAGAACTCTTCACAGAGACTAATGCAGAATGGATTGTAAATGTTTTGAACGAGGAAGAGCCTCCTCATTGGTTTTTGACAAATCCCATTAGGGATCTTTTTGCTGCCCTCCCTTTTCTTTTGTAGAGAGGGCAATAGATGTGCCCATTGGCTAGCTGGTCATACCAAGAAGTCCTAGGCTGACCGTGTTTGGACTTCAGATTGGTATCCAGAGGTTAGGAACATTTTGTGCTTAGATAAGCAGGAGTAGCTTGTAATAGGCTTTTGAAGTAATATATAGTTATGTTTTCAGAAAAAAAATAAATAAAAACAATATGCAAGTTCATCTTCCTCTCTCTATACTTTTTCATTTGTTATCTTAATAAATAAATAGCTTGAATTGACCTTCCAAGCATAAAATCAAACTGATTTTGGAAGATATTTGTTTCTATTTTTTTTTTTACTTTCAATCACTCTTTCCCAAAGTTAACTCCTTTATAATTAGAATAGTTTTAGATAAGGAAATTTGTTTTGCTCAGACCGATATGAAACAAGCAATATGTACTGATACAAACATGGATCAGTATATGGACCATGGTTTGCAGTACCAACCCATACCATTCGGTACGAGTGATACGTATCAGTTTGACAGGGGACTAGTATTCGGATCGCCCTCTACTGGCACGTACCATAACCTAACACCATATCGGGTAATACGAGATCTGTATTGGGTGGTAATAATCAAAATCTAACCGTTACCGACTTGTACCGATCAAAATCTAATCGTACCGACCTGTACCGGTCGGTAACGGTCGAATTTTGACCACTACCGATCAAGAGCTAAGATTATGATATTTCAAATAGTCAAATTAATCATTTGAACCATAAGCTAGGGTTTTTAAATCCTTTCATCTCCCCTCTTTCAATATCACTCTCTCAATTTATTCAACTCTCTCAAACTCATTCTCACTCACATCTAACAATTCAAATAATTTCTTTGTAGATAATTCAATATTAACGGAAGAACGATTTAGAACATACCACAAAGCTACTCCTCAAAGCCCAAAAAAGATATGTCACTATTCTTTCCTAATTTAAATTATTTTCACTAAAATTATACTAAATTTATATTTATTTTCAACTTAAAAAACCTTGATCTAATTTTATTTTTCTATTTTTCAGGTATTTTTAGAATTATTTTTGAGGTTTTTTGGGTATACCATTGGTACACCTCAATTTGTACCATACCGACCATTAGTCGGTACATCGGTACGGACTGAAATTGTAAACTTTACATGGACCACCTCGTTTCAAACAATTTGATCCAACTCAATACAAAAACCAATTAGGACTTGTAAACACGAGCCCTCTTCTCGCAAGTTGTGTGGAATCGACACTACTGTTGTCGTTCGATGTTACCACCACTATTGTTTGGTACTGTCGATCTCCTCGGAACACCCTTTTTTTCTCCTTCTCTTCTTCCTTGTCCTCCTTCACCACTTCGTCTTCTTCGTTCTTGATCGTCTTCATACACTATCTCCCCTTCTTCCTTTCTCTTCCTCTTTCCTCACCGTCCACTGTTTCCTATTCTTCCTTTACTTTTTTCTTCCTCCTTTCTCCTCCTCCATGGTGCCTTCCTCTTCTTTTTCTTTATTTTCATAAAATCAATACATATTAGTGTACCCTATGTCAATGTACATACCAATTTGGCCCTTGCTTGGTACAGGTCCTATCCACGATAGGACTGTTCTTGGTTTTAGATATCACACTTATTCTTAAAAGTTAGTACTAGAAAGTTCTTCATTTATCAAACATATTTTTGGATCTCAAATTTTTGTTAAATAAATTTTCAAAGCATTAAGTGCGCAATAATCTTATAGTCATAATTTGATTCATAGCACTATAAACTTAGTTGAAGATATATAATTAGTTGAAATATCTTTAGTCTTTTCAAATTGACCATGTCTAGAAACCTGAATGTCTAGTACTTAGATGTGTGTTTTTCTCCTACTGATGATTTAGCACACTAGGATTCAAAGCTTTGGTTCATAATCTGTATCTTAACTAAAATTTGATTCAAGTAGTAGACTTGGAGATATATAACTTGATAACCAAAGAGAATATTAGGTACATTAAGAAGGCAAAGAAACTAAGGATCCAGTTATATGACTATCATAAAATGCTTTATGTTTCATATCATGGTACATCATTTGGTACAGGTGTTGTATTCCAGTTCAAATCAAGAACTTGTCACAGACCAGTTTGCAGACCAGCAGTTCATTAGACTGGGACCAATTTTTACTAAAAATCAGTCAAAAGGTTTATTATAATTGTGAGATAGTGACTCATGATTCCTCCCCATGCACCACATAACCTTAGCTGAGAAAAACAAGACAAGGAAAGAACATGAAGAATAGGAAGAGAGGACCATGAGATTTGTCCCCTTTTCCCTTCACCCAAAATTTCTTTGTTCATTATTCCATCTGTACCAGCTAGTATACTGCAGGATGCCAATATCTTATGAGGAACCAGCACGTGTTGATACTGGATTTTAAATCTTTGCTTGTAATGCACTAAGTTTTAATCACAAATGGGATGCTCTAAATGAAGGATATTACAACATTGAATAGAAAAATGATTCACATAGGGCATTGAGTTGTCAGAGAACTTGTATTTCCCAAAGACACTTCATAGATCAACGATCACTTCAAAAGTTAAATCTTAGCTTAAAATTAGATTTGGAATTGATTCCATCAGCTAATTATAGTTCTAGGATATCTTTTCCAAAATAATTTTACAAACAAAACATAATAACTATAAAAAAATTGTGATTTCAGTTTCTACATCAAGTAGCTATTACATGCTTCCATATACGCACAATAGTACGTTTTGGCTCTACTAGGGGACATAATTTGATCTAAAGATTATACATGATGTATGGCCACAAAGTTCAATGCATGTTGTATTTCCTTCGAAACTCTTCAAACCATTTGAAATTTCTCTCTCCTCCTCTATTCTGCCTCCTTAATTACCACCACATATCATTTTATATGAGTGGCATTAGAGTTGGCACTATGATGTGATACAAATGTGATGCCATGATGGCCAGCCCAATGCAGATCAGAAACGATGTTACAAGCATCAAAAGAATCTGAAGAAACGTTGTGACAAGCTGGATAATTATTACTATGAATGGCAGTCTATGACAGAGAAAAGCAACATTATGAAGATTATGCAAATCAATCATTCAAGTCAGCAAATCTTAAATTGCAAAAAGTTATTTTCAGCTAGCTTTCAAAATCGAAGAATATCTGAAGAAAATTTAAAGAAAGTGGAGGCAACTTCAGAGAAACTTCAATTGCAATAGCACATGCATTTTAAGATGACAAATCTGAAAATTACGAGAAGAAAAGTAAGTACAGTCTTCACAGGAAGATAAGCAGAACAAAGATTCAGATGAAGATCAAGATGATCTGTAGCTTTCTCCTATGCTGGATGACTAGAGCATAGAAAGGTTAAGCGTACATCAACAGACGAACCTGCAATGATTGAGATCAAGGTAAAATCAATCTAGATGAAGAAACATCCCAATTACAGCAATCGCCATGTTAGAACCACTGATACAGCCATCAGATCTTCTCAATTGTTAGCAGCTCCAGTTATTATCAAACTTGATACAGAAAAGAAGCTAAAGATTGCCCTCAGTGCTAATTTCATGAAAGTTATTTTGAAGCACAACCAATTTGTCTGAGCCTTTTACTTCAGTAAACATCATCACATGATCACGAGTCAGATTACATCACCAAAAGTTGGAATTAATAGGCCCTTGCATTCATGGTCAACAATGAATATGATGAGACTATCCCCTACTACAGAATGTTTTCTTTCTACAAGGAAGGTATCCTAGATGCTAGTTTTTTAAAAGTACAACTTATTGATCTTGATCTAAGCATTGTAAGAGATATCCCTAATCCACATTTAAAAAAGGCTCAATTTTCCAAATCCACAAATCAAAGAAACTCATTGTCATAAAATTTGATTACTATATTTTCAGCTTGATGATAAGCAATATTACCTCAAATAATATGATACCTTGTCTTTTAAATATCAATGTCATCTATCATATTCAATAATTTGCATCCATGTGATTATAAAGACCATATTGCATGTATCCTAAGTCTATCCTTGTAAGATTATGCATTCTATAATTCACAAAAAACACAATCTTAGCATCACACCAAGATTGTACTCATACATGATTATGCAGATATGTATGATCACTAGATATCAATAGAATACAAATACATGTATTGAAAAAAAGCTAAATCAATAAGATACTTTCACCTGTATGAAGTTATTGGCGCATCTGGATTTGCTTCCCGTGGCATTAGTTCCATTCCCCTACCTTCACCAATCATTGTTGCTGCCAAATCTATCATTTCAGCAGTTTCAGGCAGAGTGGCTAGATATTCTCGGTCACTGACTGGGGCCTGATCATTGATTATGTTAGAATAACTTGCAGTATTTTGAAGATTTCATCAGTAATGTGATTATCTTAACCAGCATGGTAGCTATAACTAATTTAGATTCAAATTCTTGAAGAATCTTTGAATACTTCCCTTTTAATGCAGTCATAAGGAAAGCAATAGCAACAAACACCAAATCTTAACTCGTTTCTAAAAGCAAATGAACATAATTAACAACATGCACAAGAAAATTGAATCAATCTTCAACCTAAAAAAGAAAGAAACCTCTCGCATGAGAATATGCCTAACATACTGCTTACAAAAGACACAAACTTCACAGAGTTGAGTTCCAAATTTTCACCAATTAAAGAGCTGAAATGTTTAATTAGAATATTCACATGTTGCAAGCTCATTTTATCCAAACCATCTTTTAAAGGCCAGATTCATGAATCTTCACAATCAATTCAAAGAGTCCCAATTTCCCCAAAAGAATTCCTTGATGAAATATAAAGAAATTTTGTCTAATTAGAAACCGTAGCTCCTATGCATCAAGGTCTTTAAGTGCAGTCAGCTTCCTCATTCTGGTTGACGATTGCTAAGGTCCCTGCTGGCTTCCAAGAAAATAAAAATATCCATGAAACAGAAGGATGTCAGACTTAGGCCACAAATTTTATCCTCCGTATTGAGGTTATTGACCAGTTAATTGTTAATTGATAGGACCCTAGCAGGGTTGGGTCCTACTCAACCAAGAAGCAGTTAATAAAAACCCTGTGAGATTGTAATAAATACCACCTAGCCGCCTCTATCCTATAAAGAAGAGTGACTGGGGTTTACATTTGGACATTTGGGCTTCCTAGCCGCCGTCGCCGCCCCCTCCCCCCTCCCCTTTTACTAGGCCGATCGACTAGGGTTGAGGGCAAATGGGGTAACTCACTTAGGAAGCAACACTTAGGGCTAGGGTTTGGAGCCCTATATAAGCATATAGCCTCCATCTCTTTGAGAACAAGATCTATGTACAATTGTAGCTATATAGCTGACTTCTAGGAGGGTGGAAAACCTATAGCATTCCAATGATTGATCCCCCTCAAAGATCAATCTACATAGAATTCCTCTAGGGTTCTATCATCTGGTATCAGAGTAGCGATCTTGCTGCTTTTGTTGCCACCCCTGTCGTCCACCCCTGCCGTCCACCACCAGCTAAGCAATTCCCACAATTGCTCTTGACGTCGCCATCTCCACCGTCATCTTCCGCCGTAGATCAAATCAATCTACTGCCGTCATCTCCAATTGCATCAAAAGATATGATATTCTCCTATCACCAATACCTTTTGCTGCTGTAATTTTCCATTCAAAATACCAAGAAGAAGTCTTTTTATCTATCCCGTGCTACGAATTCCTTTCGTCATAAAAGTTATCATCATTGCGAACAAAGGATTGTTGTAGAAAATTTCAGTCGCATATTGTTGCCTTTAACCGATCTCTTTGCTATCATTTTTGAACGAAATTTCTTATACGCTTCATAGATCGTCTTGGCTTCCATTTGCACCGATTTCCTTGCTGTTATACTGTCGAAATTTTCTTGATCAAATTTGTCATCATTGCTGTTATTTAAACCGAGATTTTGCTATCAAATTCGCTCCTCAAATCTCTCAGTTTTTGCTGAAAATTTCGTTGTGAAACTGAATTTTTCGACAAAAATTCTGCTATCGTAACTTACACTGATTACCTTGCAGTTATACTGTCAAAATCTTCTTCATCAAATTTGTCATCATTACTGTTATCTAAACCGAGATTTTGTTGTTAAAATTCCTCCTCAAATCTCTTGGTTTTTGCTAGAAATTTCATCATGAAACCGCTGTTTCTTCGACGACAATTCTGCTCTTACAAAACAACCACAAAACAAGCCTAAACCACAACCACTTCTCTCAGCCAATACATGTCTTTAACCTGATAACAAAAGAGAGATCTTAACATTACAGATTTTGAGGCATATACTATGGCATCTGAGGAGACAATCAATGCTAAATTCGAAGTGTTCGAGACACGAATGGAGGATAAGATTCGGACTCTCTTTACTGAACTCAGTTTGGGCCAACCACCAAGCCCAAAGAAATCACATCAAGGAGAGAGCTCTAATCGAAGAGATGACTTCTAGGAGAGGGGAGGCTCTGTGACCGATCCCTACTATCCACGCATGAAGGTAGACTTCCCTAGTTGGGAAGGAGACCCGATTGGTTGGATCTTGCGGGCGGAGCGATAATTTCAGTACCACAAAGCCACGGATGCATCTATAGTGGAATTTGCAGCTATACATCTTGAAGGGGATGTCATATAGTGGTTTGACTGGTTTGAACACACTCATAGAGTCCTCTCATGGTGACAATTCAAAGAAGGACTGTTGATCTGCTTCGGACCAACCGATTACGAGAACATTGACGGACAACTAGCAAAGATCCGACAAACCTCCACCATTCAGGAATACTAAACCAAGTTTGAAATGTTATCTAATCAAACTCATGATTTGTTTGAAAAATAGCTATTGGGGACCTTTATTGTGGGCTTGAAGCCGGAGATCCGGGGAGAAGTTAAAACGCGACAACTATGCACGCTTATGGCAGCCATCTCTTTCGCACAATTTCAAGAGGAGCGATTGAACCATGAAGCCCGGTGGACTAGGGTCGCTCCCTGACCAACAATACCGAAGCCCTCAGCCCCCCTACTGTCAGCCGAGCACCTACACCAAAAAAGTTGACAAGAGAAAAGCTTCGGGAGCAATCTGCGAAGGGGTTATATTAGCATTGCGACGAGCCATAGTGCCGCGAGCATCGCTGTAAAAAAAGGAGAATTCTTGTGATTGAACCAATAAAAGAAGAGGTCATTGAACAAGATGCGGAAGAAGAGCCACAACCGACCGACTTTATGGTACATGCGCTAGCCGGCTACTCAAACCCGCAAACGATGAAAGTTGGAGGCCTTCTCAAACAACAACCGATCACTGTTCTCATTGACACAGGCAGCACTAATAACTTCCTAATGAGTAAGGTTACTGCTCGAATGACGCTCTACATAGAAAGTTGCAACAAGTTCAACGTAAAGGTCGCCGACGGCAGAACCCTAGAGTGCGACCAAAGATGCCCGCAAGTGAAACTATTACTGCAAGGCCAAGAAATTGTCACCAACTTCTTCCTCCTACCAATTGATGATTATGAGATCGTGCTTGGCATAGAATGGCTGACGACCCTAGGTGACATCTCTTGGAACTTTTCCAAATTAATTATGAAATTCTACTGCAAAGGTAAACAGATCATCCTACACGGGAAGCACGGAAGCAACGTAACCACCGTTTCGACCCAACGAATGGAGAAAGTTTTACACAAGGTAAATGATGGCTTTTTAATGCATCTCCAATAGCAACAAGAGAGGAAGAAAATAGAAATTGAAGGTCAAAATCTCGTCTAATTGCTTGCTAAATTTACCGACATTTTTGCTGAACCGTGCGGTCTTCCTCCTACCCAACAACATGACCATCGGATTCCAATTCTTCCGGGCAAACCACCAATGAACACTCGCCTGTACCATTTTCCTCACCTCCAGAAAGATAAAATTGAAAAGATTGTAAAAGAGATGCTTGAACAGGGGTGATTCAGCCAAGTTACAGTCTCTATTCCTCACCGGTGCTACTTGTACGCAAGAAGGACGAAACTTGACGGATGTGCATCGACTACCGAGCTTTAAATGGCATCACCATCAAGGACAAGTACCCAATACCAATGGTGGATGAACTGCTTGATGAGTTAAAAGGAGCTCGAGTCTTCACGAAGTCGGACCTCCGATCTGGTTACCACCAAATTCGGATATGTGAAGATGACATTCTAAAAACTGCATTCCAAACATATAACGACCATTATGAATCCTTGGTAATGCCTTTTGGACTCACTAATGCTCCTTCAACCTTCCAAAATCTCATGAATGATATTTTTCAGAACTTTCTTCGCAAATTTATGCTGGTATTTTTCGATAAAATTCTCATTTACAGCGCTGCTCTTGAGACTCACTTCCTTGGACTAACGGGCTACTACCGAAAATTTGTGAAGAACTACGGGAAGATCAGTGCACCCCTTACTTCTCTACTGAAAAAAGATGGCTTCCAATGGTCGGACAAAGCCTCCACTGCCTTCGACAATCTTAAGGCAGCCATGACAACGACGTCGGTGCTAGTGCTACCAGATTTCAGCCGACCCTTCATTATTGAGGTCGACGCATCCGAAGTCGAAATTGGAGCAGTTCTCGTGCAAGATGGTCGACCACTAGCATACACTAGCAAGGCGTTGTCTCCCTCCCATAAAAAAATATCAATATATGATAAGGGGATGCTCGCCATTGTGCACGCAGTAACGAGGTCGAGACCCTACCTGATCGGCCGGTGATTTTAAATTAAAACTGACCATAAAAGCCTCAAATACTTTTTGGAGCAGAAGATATCATCCCCTGAGCAGCAAAAAGGGGTAACCAAACTTCTAGGTAGCGATTTAAAAAGGTGCTCGGGCGCTCGCCTAGGCGCTCGGGCGAGGCGAGGCGAGGCCCGAGCGCCTCGCTAAACTTCCAGGCGGCGTGCTTCAAAGAGGCGCTCGCCCAAGCCTAGGCGCTGGGCACTTCGGGCGAGCGCCTGGGTTAAACCAGGTGACCGAACTAGGATTTTAGGTCTGGTTCGGTCTCCGATGGTTAGTTGATTCAATCGAACCAACTAAAACCGATATCAGCGACAACCCAACCCTAACCCTCATTGCCGCTGCTGCTCCTGATCACGCCGCTGTCGCTACTCGCAACCGCTGCCACTATCGCTGCTCGCAACCGCTGTCGCCGCTCGCAGCTCCCGCTGCTCGCCGCTCCTACTCCCGCTCCTACTGCTCGCCGCTCCCGCTGCCTCCTTACACTCCCGCTGCCGTTGTCTCCTTACATTCCCGCTCTCGCTGCAACTGCCTCCTTACACTCTCGTCCCGCTGCCGCTGCCTCCTTACACTCCCGCTGCCGCTGTCGCTTCCTCTTTTCTCAATCAGCACCCCCTTACACTCTTCCTTCTCCTTCTGTATATTGTTAATAGTATACTATATACTGTTAACAATATACAATAGTATATATTTAATATACTATATCTTAGATTTTCTTAATTTAATAGCATATTTTTATTTAAAATTTTAAATAATTATATTTATTAATTATATTATATATTTTTATATTTTAGCATCCCGTTTCGCTCGGGCGAGCGCCTAGCGCCTTGGGCGTTTTTGGACCTTAACATCTTTTGGCGTCTAGCGTTTTTTAAATCATTGCTTCTAGGATTTTATTATGAAATTATTTTAAAAAAATGAAAAGAAAACATTGTTGCAGATGCACTCTCATGGCTACCTGAGCAAGCTAAATTTTCAACCATCGCCCTTCCTACCATTGGCGTCCTCAAGGACATTAGGGAGGAATGGAAGAAGGATCTAGAGATCAACAACATCATAAAAAAATTAGAGGAGGATCCAAGCACAATAGCCCACTACACTTAGGATCCGAGGGATCTACGCTACAAATGTCGTATTGTGCTTATACCCGACTCCCCTTGTATCAAAATCATCCTACACGAAATGCACTCCACACCTTCAATAGGGCACTCCGGATTTATGAGAACTTACAAAAGAGCGAAGCAAATTTTTTATTGGAGAGAGATGAAAACAATTATTTCTGAATATGTGGCACAATATGATGTATGTCAACAACAAAATGGTGAAATAGTGGCGAGTCCAGGGAAGCTACAACCACTACCCATACCGGACTCGGTGTGGACTGACATCTCTATGGGCTTCATCGAAGGGCTGCCACCTTCCAAAGGTAAAAGCACAATCCTCGTGGTAGTTGATCGACTTACGAAATATGCTCATTTTTGTGCTGTACGAAATCCCTACACTGCTGCTAATATTGCTCAGATTTTCATAGAAAATATTGTTAAACTGCATGGGATGTCAAGGTCCATTGTAAGTGATCATGACAGGATCTTCACCAGTAAATTTTGGACCAATTTATTTCAATTACAGGACACCAAACTCAAGATGAGCACAGCATATCATTCACAAACTGAAGGCCAAACAGAGATGGTGAACAGGTGTTTAGAGACATACCTTCGGTGTTTCGCTAGTGACCAGCCAAAGGAGTGGGCGAAATGGCTTCCCTAGGCCGAATGGTGGTATAATACTACATATCATTAATCTACAAAATGTGCCCCATATGAAGCACTGTATGGTCGGCCAGCCCTTGTGATTCCAAAGTATGTAATTGGCTCGGCAAAGGTAGATCATAACGATCAAGATTTAATTGACAGGAACAAACTCCTACAGTTGCTAAAGGATAATTTCTTTACCGCTCAAGCCAGAATGAAGCAACAAGCCGACACACGACGAAGCGAAAGAGAATTTTCAGTATGAGATTGGGTTTATCTTCGCCTACAGCCATACAAGCAACTCTCCATCAATACACAAGCCTCCATAAAGCTATCCCCATGTTTTTATGGGCCCTATCAGATCATAGAGCGTATTAGAACCATGGCGTACATACTTAAATTGCCTGACGATACCAAAAATTCACCCAGTCTTCCACGTGTCATGCCTGAAGCCCAAGTTGGGAGAACACGAGTCAACCCAAATCCAACTGCCCAACACTAGTGATAATGGAGATATTCAAGCCCAACCACAAGCCATCCTCGACCGCAGAATCGTGATGTGTCGTCGACGTCCCTCTACTGAAGTACTAGTACATTGGAATAATTTACCACTCGAAGACGCCATATGGAAATCATATGAGGAGCTGAAGACCCAGTTCCCTGAGTTCATGGAACCTCAGCCTTAAGGACAAGGCTAATTTGAAGAGGACAGGCTTAATAGGACCCTAACAGGGTTTGGTCCTACTCAACCAAGAAGCAGCTAATAAAAACCCTGTGAGATTGTAATAAACCCCACCTAGCCACCTCTATCCTATAAAAAGAGTGGCTAGGGTTTATCTAACCCCACTTAGATATGATTCAGGTTAGCATAAGAGGATTCAGTCAGGTGAAACCAATCATGATGCAAAATTCTAATGGCCTAAAAACATATTTATTAGTTCAGAAGACTCCATTAAAACCAGCACTTAATAGCCTTAACAAGTTATTCTAATTATACTTGGTCTTAGATCACTTGGGTGGAGCCAAATATTAGCATCCAAGCTAAGTATGAAGATGATCCACCCAGACCAGATATAAGCAAAGACCCGAGTCAAAATCTGATTGTGCCCTACTTAAACTAGGTATTATCATCATATTGCCATTTTAATTCTTTTTAGAAGGCCTCTACAGGCTTAGTTAAAGTCACAGTAGCAACTATTTGTTCCATTATGCATATGATATAAGAAAGTTACTTTGTGCAGATTTTGTTGGGATTGGATTAAGTTTCCATATGTCAACTTGTGTGATGTTAACCATTCTAAGTTGTACTTAATATATGAATAGGCGAGAAAATGAATGAGAGAGTTCATAAATAAGGCTCTTGTAAGCCCTAAAGGCATAGAAGAATTAGAGTTATCAATACAAATCTCTATAATCGATCTCTTATTTTCTATCTCTGCGATCTTATTATCCTACATCTCTCTTTTCTTGTCTATCTCTCTCTAAATTTTTTTTTCTTCTAAAATCTCTATTGAGAAATTCCTAGTCCTTGAAAAAGGAAGGTCCATTACAGAAAGGAAGGATCCTATCGATTTGGTACAGATTCAGTTGAAAATCTAAGTTCAGATACCCAGGCTCTGCTACAGTTCTAATATGTTTTGATATAAAATGAAGAACAATCGAGTTAAAACTTGACACATTAAAAGTTTATCAATTTGGGGTTTTGTTGACTGAATTTTAATGGAATCTGATATCATTTCAACCAAGTCTTAGAAACAACTAACATCAGCTGCCAGATTCTACACAAGATTAGGTCTTCAACGTAGGAGACATCGACAATCTTCTAAGAGATAGAACTTCACGAAGAACATGGGAAGGATATGATGATAAAGATGATAATAAAACTATCAATATTAATTAGCATGCATTTTCAACAAGTTAACACATGGTTTCAACAATCCAATTGGTGCATTGAGATGATAGGAAAAATCTGATAGTGACACTTGTCTCAATGTCAAACCACAATGATGAAGTTGTAATTCAACCTCTTTTTCTTGTTCCACTAAAAACTCCTTGCCATTCTTATTTTAAAGGACCTAGTTGATGGATGATATCAAGGTTTTCAATTCCGTACCATACTGCCCGGTACGGGTAGTACGTATTGGTCCGCCAACTTATCGGCACGCAGATCGCTCGCTACCGGGCGATACCAAATTTTTGGCCACATATCGGGCAATACGGGGCTGTACCGAGCAGCAACGATCGAAATTTCAACCGTTACCCACCTGTATCAAGCAGTATCGGTCGATTTCGATCATTATTGACCTGTAACGAGCAGTACCATTCGATTTCGTCTGTTACAGACCTATATCGGGTGGTAACGGTCAAAACCAACCGTTACCGATTTATATCGGTTTTCGAACAGTCAATTTGATTGTTGGAGGCATCCTAAAGGGTTTTTAAACTCTTTTCTCCCCCCTTTTTCAATCTATTTCACTCTTGCACTCTCTTAAACTCTCTCAAACTCATTTTTACTCACAATCTCTCTTATTCTCATATTTTCACTCTCCTAAACTCAACAAAACAATGATTTGTGGATTGTATAAAATTTAAGAGTTTAATTTTCACTCTGGCTCTATTTCACCAATACATGCCTTAGGAGTGGCCTCGAACACGTGATTTACGACGATCAACCTATAACAATCATCATATTGATATACCAATGGCATATGGTGTATCAAAACACTATGTCGCAAGATCAATTTCAGGATCGGGTCCGACAAACATATCATACTGATATACAAAATTACAAATACATAGGATCGAGATCGAGGACCCCGATCCACCACTCGTGGAGGCCCGTCGTTCGTTTTGGTGGTAGAATCAAGTATATCTACACATGTGATTACTTAATTCATTTTAATCTTAAAATTTAAGTTATATACAAAATAATCTAACAATTCAAATAATATTTTTTAGATAACTCAATATTAACAGAAGGACGATCCGAAACGAATCAAAATTGTAAATCTTGCATAAGGCTGCTCCTCAAAGCCCGAAAAAGATATATGGCACTATTTTTACCTAATTTACGTTAGTTTTACTAAAACTATACTAAATATATATTTATTTCTAATTTAAAAACCGTAAGCTAACTCTTTTTTTTTCAGGTATTTTCGGAGGGTTGTATACCTCTTTTAGGCGTACTGCTTGGTACGTACCGTACCAAGCAAGGGTCGTTACGCTAATATGGTACGAAATTAAAAACCTTAGATGATATAACTTGTTTGAGAATCAATATTAGTGTAAGACTCATGACACAATTGGTGAGCAAAGGGAAAATTTAACCAAAAACCAAGCAGATAATGGACTCAAAAGATGTACTTATACATGAATTATTCTACCAACATGAGTTATTACATGGCTGAATTTGCTCAATATTATATTTTGATATACACATATATCACATGCACAAAACTGGAATTGAATACTTAATTAGAAGGAAAGCAAAGCCTAAAATGAACAACTTTGAATACTAGCGGTTGCACCACTAGCCAAATCGGCACTATCCTAGTGGCACCACTTGCCTTGGTGTGGGTTTACTGCCCAACGAGACCTATCTGGACTATGTTCAGTGTTGCCATCACTAAAGGCCTAACAAGAATCTTCTCCAGATGACCAAGAGGACCACCAACTCATGCCAATCTGCAATTAGAGATTCTTAATTGTTTCTCCATCAACCAGCATTATTTCTCAACCGATAAGCATATTGACGTTGTAGGGATGGAGAAATATCCTCCAATTATAATCATACTTTTTTATTCTCATTACATGTTGTAATGTCACATCACTATTCATCTCTTACATGTGAAGAAGAATGATTTACATACATAGTTTCTGAGGCAAAATCGAGTTAATAATGAGAATGGTAGGCTTTTCCCTCCTCTTTAGAGAGAGGCTCTTGAGGGCTTTTCTTTTTAATTATTATCTTCTTTTCTTGGTTCTTGGCCTTCCCAAGGTAAGGATTACCAAAATTGTTGCCTTCAACTTTCTAAAATTCATGACAAGTTGTGGAATGATTAACTCTTCATTTTATTATATTGTTTATAGCAAGGATTAAAATCTCGATCTAGAGTCTGTATAGGCCATTGGCCGGACCAATAAGATCCCAATTTTGAAATATACTACATGTCAGTATGGATCACTATCGACCATTATGGGTCATACTGTTTTTGGCCTTTAAGAAGAAATAAAAACCTTATTTTTATCAAGAGCTGAAAATCCCAATGCCCCCGACGTAAGGATGTTGCATACTACCACTCCTACCCATCTTAGTGTTATTATGCTGCCTTCTACTGGCACTCTAACCTAAACCCTAAGCATCTCTACAGCTAGGATGCCCCAAAGTGGAAGGCACCTGAACTAAAAAGGTCCTATATAATTGTCAGATCATAGTGGGATGAAGCATTGAGCTCATATTTGTATCTCATGGCTTCTACTCCAGGTAACGCTGCTCTAGTGATTCGTGAATATTGAATACAACTTTGGACGACTCAACATTATGTCTGAAGCCCTTATACTCATCATAGATAGATGACTTAGTGCACAAGGGTATTGAGTTCAGACACGGGAAGATCTACTCTTTACATATAGTTAATTTTGAAGTGTTAGACATGTTATTTGCTAAAGTTGGACATCAAGCTTCATGTAGCTTTGTTTCTAATAGACATAAAAGTAATTTCATCCAAGTAAGAAAAATTAAAAAGTAACTATGATTTTAAAAAGTTCTTTGAACTTAAAACACACCCTACAAGACACCAAGTAAAAAGTTGGCACAAATAAGAAAGGTACCTGCAAAATTACTCCACGAACTGCTTTGGAGCATGCCAAATTTGTCCTTAAGTAATGCACAATATCCTGTACCATATCAATTGGTGAAAAATTTTCTTGCACTGGCATACATGTAATAGATAAAACTTCGTATAAAATTCACAAGTTACAACCTGGCAACCAGTACTGTGCCCAAGCAGCACAACACCCTCAGAGTTTTCCTTATTTATCAAGTAACCAATTAACTGATCCAGCTCTAAGGAGTCCTGATAGATAGAAATCAAGATAAAAGTAAAGCATATTAATGTTAAAAGAAAATACATATAACTTATGCTGTAAAATAACAAGCCATAAGATCCCAGTTATTTTAGTCAGCTACATGGATATTTTTTGACATTATGCTTTGTTGAAAGTATCACTAGTCAAAATAAGAGATAATGAAATACAGCTTATTTGTTTCTAATAATATTTTTATTGGTCTACCTCTAATGCTCCACACACCATTAATCCTAAACAATTTACCTCCTCCAACCTGTATGCATTTATAAGTCTCCATTGGATATATCCATTACCTTAAATGGTATTCCCTCATTTTATCAAAACTACCCTTAATAATTTTCTAAGCTACATAAATAAGACTTCATTGACTATACCAATGTCATCTTAAATTTTTTTTAATCACATTTTATTCTTGATCAAAATATTTTTAATTAATCATGAAGTTAACTATATTTTATTCTCTTTTTAGTAACTGCACACATTCATCTCAATCCACATTTTAAGAGTCAATAACTTTTTCTTCTCATATTGTTTCCTAATTACCCAAAATTCTAACCATATAGCTAGTTTTATAATTGTCTAATAAAATCTTCCTTGGATTCTAAGGGCACACACATGATAGTCATACAACATTCTAACCTGTCTCCACTTTAGCCAAACCCATTTTAATTTTATGATATATTATCTTCATCAATCTCCCATTCATACCAAGCAACAAATGCAGTATACCTAAAACTTTTCCATCCAAAGTTTATTCATTTCTTACAATACCATTTTTCCTTGGTATTGGTCAAAATCATATTTCATATGTATGGTCTAATTTCTGCTTAGTAAAATACCTTATTTCTAAAAATATATTAGATCAAATTTAAGATTAATCACAATTAGATTCTCATCATTGCAAATATTAACATAAGCAAATAGAAAACACATGATAGAAGTTATTAAAAACACACCTAGAAAGTTCATACACTACCAATGCCAAAAAAATAAGGATTTGAAGGTGACATTTGATGATAATCATGTGATAGAAAACTCACTAAACACTCTCTTTTGTACTGCAATAAAGGCAACTCTATCTTGCATATACAGTATCAGCACATTATAAAACTAGATAACATTTTCCCATTTCAAATCCACTGAATATATAAAAACTCAATAAACAACATGTGCAAGTCTTTATTTGTCTCTTTACTTTGAATAAGTAAATACAACCATGGTGGGTTTAAATAGGTGCTCGGGTGCTCGCCTAGACACTCAGGTGAGGTGAGGCGAGGCCCAAGCACCTCAAGCCTCGACCAAACAGTGCGCTTCAATGAAACACCACCAAGGCACTCACTTGAACCCAGGTGCAGGGCGCGTCGGGCGAGAGCCCGATTGAAACAAAGCATTCGATTGAACAATAGCTTAGATGGTTCGATTGAACCAAGTAATATAATGTTACTAAATTTGCACACACAAACCCCGCCCCCCCACGCGACCCCAAGCCATAAACCCGACTTCATGCGCAGCCATTGCTTTCGCTGCCATCGCTTCCTCTACCACTACCTTCACCGCTGACGCATAGGACTGAAGCTTCCTTTGCCATCGATGGACGGGTCCAAAGGTCTAGCTTTCGTGTGTAGTTCCCTCTGTCATCATTGCTTCCGTGTGTAGCTCCTTCCACCATCGATGGAGAGGACCCACAGCTTCCTCTACCACCGACGGATACATCTGAAGCTTCCTTCACCCATGATGTCAGCGTCCACTTCGATTGAACCAAGTAATATAATGTTACTAAATTTGCACATGTAAACCCCGTCCCCCCCCCCCCCCTCCCCCGTGCGACCCAAGCCATAAACCCTACTTCATGCGCAGCCATTGCTTTCACTGCCATCGCTTCCTCTACCACTACCTTCACCACTGACGTATAGGATTGACGCTTCCTTTTCCATCGATGGACGGGTCCAAAGGTCTAGCTTTCGTGTGTAGTTCCCTCCGCCATCGTTGCTTCCGTGTGTAGCTCCTTCCACCGTCGACGGAGAGGACCCACAGCTTCCTCTACCACCAACGGATACATCTGAAGCTTCCTTCACCCATGATGTCAGCATCCACAACTTCTGCCATTGCCGCTATCACCATCCGAAGCTTTCACCGTCTTTGCTATTGTCATTCGCAACTTCCTCCATCACAGCTACTGTCATCTGAAGCTTCCTCCGCCACTGATGATGCTATTCGCAGCTTCCTCCATCGCTACTACTATCATCCAAAAGTTCATCCGTAACCGCCGCCCTCTCCTTTTCCACTTTCCACTGTTAGTGACTCTTTTCTCCTCTCTAACTATTGTTAACAATAGATTAAATACTGTTAATAGTAGATTGTTAACTACTTTTAGCATATAATAGTCTCTATTTAGATTTTAGCACTATTAATCTTTATTTGTTAATTATATTTTTTTATTTTTTTTATTTTAATATTTTAAAGTGCCTTGCTTCGCTCAGGCGGGCACCTAGGCAAGCGCCTTGGGCATTTTCAGACCTTTGTGCATAACGCTTTTTAAATCACTGAATACAACCTATAGTTGATCTTGTAAACATAATACCAAATGGATCTTAAAAATTACTTGTCTCATATCTTAGATTTTGTTCAATCATTATATAATTTAAGCAACATAGAATATCATCAGTTCATCACTGTCTGTTTTTAAATTTCCAAAAGTTTGAAATAAATTAACCATATCACCTTGAAAACCCAAAACTTCAAATTGCAATAGTGTTAGGTATATAGTCCAAGAAAGAGGGCACTCGGCTATTCACTTTTAGCTCATGGATTTTGACTCTCTTTGATCTCAGCCCACAGATGGAGTATCCTCAACAATGAAAACCCATCGAACAAAGTGTACTATCACTACCTACTTGCCTATCATGACATCTCTAGAAGGAAGCAATCTCCTTTTCTGAGAAAACCATCCATGCCTATAAAGGGGGTTTTTACATCAAGGCAACGTGCACAAACTTTAACATTATAACTTTTGGTTTGCTGCATCTTCACTCCCAACAAGCTGACTTGAACATTGAAAGACCAAGTTCCCTCTCAGTCCCACCATAAGCCCCAATCATCATCCAAATGGCCATGGGTTTTAATTTCGAATAATATTGCCCGGTATGGGCAGTACGTACCGGTACGCGGACCGTCCGCTACCAGGTGGAATGCTCAATATCACCCTGTATTGGACTATGCGGGATATATCGGACGGTAACAATCAAAATTTCGATTGTTACCGCTCAGCACAGCTTGGTAACAATCGATTTCAACTATTACCAATCTGCAACAGTGCTTCAACGGCCAAAATGACCGTTTGAGCTCTTTCTCATGGGTTTTTAAACTCATCTTCTCCCCTATTTCACTCTTACACTCACTTAAATTACCTTAAACTTATTTTTTCTCATATTTATACTCATGTAAACTCTACAAAGCAACGATTTATGAATTGACAATTCAAATGATTTTTCTATAAATATTTCAATATTTACAGAAGAGCAATCCGTAACGGACCGAAATACGAACCTTGCACAAGGCTATTTCTCAAAGTCCGAAAAAGATACATGATACTATTCTTACATAATTTACATTGGTTTTGCTAAACTTATACTATTACTATATTTATTTCTAACTTAAAAACCTTATCCTAACTTTTTTTTATTTTCAGGTATTTTAGAAGGATTTTATGCCTAAATTAGGTGTAGGCGTACTGCTCGATACACAGTACCGTACTGTAACGAGCTAAGCTCAAAACATCGATACGGTACGAAATTTCAATCCTTGCAAATGGCTCTACTAAACCATCTACATCTTGTTGGTCCAGAATTTTTGGCAATTAAAATTGGCATTGTTTGTGGGAATGATGTTGGCAATAGAGAGATGATGGACCAAAGAATAAAATAGACTTTGACACATGATTACTAACCATGCACTTAAAGAAATCCTACCATCAACTAGGGATTAGATTTGGCATGGTAACATGCTCAACGTCTAGAAAGCTATCATCATTGACAATACATCCATTATGATTGCAATGGCAATGGTGGAGCGAATATCAATACTGAAGATGCTTTTGGTTGGTGATTTCCCAATGTGGCCAAATACATAAATGCCCCACAAAAATTAAAAATGCAGTCAGAGATTGGCAGATAAGAAATCCCTCAAGATGAAGCAACATAAGAAGGGGAACCTTGATAGTTAGGCATCTATATGTCATTGATTATTCCAAGTGCCAACGACATGATGTTGGTGATGATCAACCCATGTGCTAATATTCGCATATAAACTTACCCTGATCATATAAACTTCTGTCAAGTTATACTTTGGACCAGATGATCCATTACAATAAGATAATTTCAATATTATGCTCTATTTTTTTATGATCATCATCTATGATGGGTGAGAGAGAACACATAAGCAACTATAACCTCATAGGCTCATACACTGTATTTTAACAAGTTTAATTTAGTTAAGTCAAGGGAATTAATAACATTTATTTTTAATGGGCTAAACTAAGTTCATGAGACATCTTAAGGAGAATGAAGCAGAAATACATGTAGTATGGAGTCAAACGAGGATCTTTTTTGTGGTTTTTATATGTTTCACATAAAAGAAACCGAATTTAACAAAAAAAAAGAATAGCAATTACACAAGTAATAAATTTAGGAAGTCATACTTGATCTAAGCTGGAAGTGCCATATCCAATATATGATGAAGACAGCAAAGGTTGCACCAGGGACCATTTTGCATTTTCCAACTCAATAGATAAAGGTTCCAAGTATCTGCAAAAATAATGGGGTTTCTTGAATTTGGCATAATACAAATAAAAGAGCACTATACAGAAACTTGTATTATCTTCTTCAACAATATAAAGAAAATAGAACTAAAAGCTTGGGGGAATTATAATTTGCCTATTATGGTTCAAATTGATTCATATTAATTCACTCCTGTTCAAGACATGGATTAAAATCTTGTTCCAATATCAATACCAGCTGGCAGCTGAACCAATATGGTACTGAATACTGATACAGAGCAGGCATACCAAACCGAAGTGGGGGTTGGTATCATCCAGACCAGAGTAGAGAGGATTCCAAGAAGACAGGGGAGGAGAAGGCAAAGCAAGAGGAAGAAGAGGAGGATGAGACAGACGAGGCAGAGGAGATAGAGGAAAAGGAGGAAAAGGAGAAAGAAAAGGTGGAGAAGGTGGCAGAGGACAAGTAAGAGGAGGCAGCAGCACTGTCACCAAGGAAATAAGGAGGCATGGCAATGAGTGTTGCATCAGTTATGATGATTCATGCCATAAGCGTTTTAGTAAATTGAATTTGTTTCTTTATTACTAAATTTTGATAAAATGATCTGCTGAGGATTGAATTTAAATTTTAGCTCTGGTTGAGACAGTTACATGATCAACGAATATACCATATGTTATGATTTGGTCATCATCTAAATCTTGAGGCAACAAGAAATAACTCCTAGCTCTGCCATAAGAGGAACAAGGGGCCACAATGCACAGGATATTAGAGAAAATGAGGGGTTAATTTGCTGAGGAAGAGAGGCCTAGAATTGCCGAACGGAAGAACCTTATGTATTGTGAATAATCAGGTCAAACTACATATTGACAAATTAATTTGCTCAATGTGAATGACACGACCAGAACTGAAGTAAAATTCAAAGTTTAAATACTATCCAACCAAATTATTCCTGTAGGTGATATTTACAAATGCAAGTATGCCAAGCATTTAGACTTGATTTTGATACCAATAGATGCATAGTACAACCAGGTACAACAATTATTAGATACAAGAAAACTCTGACAAAAAGTGCATGTTAAATTAAAAGAAACATACTCAGTTGCCAATAATCCATCTGTCAAACCACCAACAAAAATGACTTGTTGGTTGAACTCACCAGTTTTGAAAGCAACCTACAAAAATAGGAGTAAATATTATCCACTTATGGATTAAATTTTGCCACAACCCACTTATGAATTGATATTCTCCAGTTTCTAGTTGTATATTGTACATAGTATCAGATTGATAAAAAACTTAGCATTTTGCATAGGAAATTAGAACATTGAGAACATACTATTCAGCCAAATGAAAATCATCATTCTCAACTGAAGAATGCAAACATGTATCAATTCTCTAGACTAATATAATATCATGGCAGTTTAGAATCTTTAGATACTTTTGGCTTTCACCAAGCAAGCATAATCAGTCACAGATATGCACAACATTTTAAAATACAACAGCCTGTGCTTCAAAGCAAGCCGCCAGGTCCATGCTAACTGGCTCAAGGCAACAACATGCATGAAGGTGTATCGATACAAATTTTGGTATAGCATAGACCCTTGCATCAATACCATTCTGGCATGCAAGGATGTGGTCAGCATGGGACAGAACCTACCAAAGCTCAAAACCATGCTTCACAATGTGCCTAAATTCCATTTAGATAAATCCAAGACAGGTCACTTCCACCTTTGCCCAAATTTCAATTCAGAATCAAGAAGACTGCGTTGAAGGTTTGACAAAGTTATAAGATCAGATGTTCACATCGTCTCTCCAAAGTTGGTATTTAAATATTGATCAAGGAAAAGCTCATGTGAACAGCATCACAGGTAAGGATTTATGTCCTCCAAAGTTGTCGTTGGATCTTCCATTACCCACCTTGCATTAGATCTAGAATGTGGATAGCACATGCATTAGGATTCAAAGCTAAAAAAGCTACAGGCCTCAGTTTTAGGCATAACAGTCATTAATCCCCAATTTAGTGGAACCAATCTCATAAACTTAAATCTTGATACAAGTGCCATTCAAGTATTGGATTAATGCCAAGCATGTAAAGAAAAGTTGCAAATTAATGAACCAAACCTCAGATGCATTAAGTCACTTATTGAACCGAAAGTAGGCAATGTGAAATCAAAATCGTAGGTCGGCATAATGAAGGATTGAAATTTCGTACCGTACCGGAGTTTCAAGCTTTGCTCAATACGATACGGTATAGTGTACCAAGTGGTACACCTAATTTCGGCATAAAATCCTCTGAAAATACTTGAAAAAAAAAAAAAAGTTAGGATAGGGTTTTTAAGTTAGAAATAAATATAGTAATAGTATAAGTTTAGCAAAATCAATGTAAATTAGGTAAGAATTGTATCACATATCCTTTTCGAGCTTTCAGGAATAGCCTTGTGCAAGGTTCATATTTCGATCCATTACGAATTGTCCTTCTGTAAATATTGAAATATCTACAGAAAAATCATTTGAATTATTAGATTATTTTGTTATAATATAAACTTTAAAATTCAAATGAATTAAAAAATCACATATGTAGATATACTTGATTACTGATTATACCACCAAAACGAACGATGGGTCTCCATAGGTGGTGGATCGGGATCCTTGATCCTATACATCTGCATATCAATATGATATGTTTGTTGGACCCAATCCTAAAATTGATCCCACGTTATAGTGTATTGATACACCGTATGCCATTAGTGCATCAATGTGGTGATAATCATAGGTTGATCATCATAAATCATATTTGTCCGAGGCAACTCCTGAGGCATATATTGGTGAATGTCAGAGCTTCTACTTTCGCTACTGATCTGATGGTCCGTATTATACTATTGCTCGGAGAAGTATGACCAACTATCATCGTACTACTGTTGGTCGTACTACTCTTGATTAAAAAGTTCTTCCTTTTAATCCTTCCAAATTAGCCTCGATTGAATTCACAAATCATTGATTTGTAGAGTTTAGGAGAGTGCAAATGTGAGAATAAGAAAGAGAATGTAAGAAAAAATGAGTTTGAGGTAGTTGAAGAGAGTGTGAGAGTGAAATGGAATGAAATAAGGGGGAGGATGGGTTTAAAAACCCATGAGAAAGGGCTCCATTGGTCAATTTGACCATTGGAACACTGTTACAGGTCGATAACAGTCGATTTCGATCGTTACCAACTTGTGTCGGGCATGTACGATAGAAATTTCGACTGTTACTACTCGATATAGCCCCGTATCGTCCGATACGGGGTGAGATCCAACATTCTGCCCGATAGCAAGCGGTTCGCATACCGATCTGCTGGCGAACAGGTACATACCACCCGTACCGAGCGGTATTATTCGAAATTAAAAACCTTGGGCATAATATTTCTCACTCAGTATCATCTATAGTACAGATAAAATCAAGGATTAAAATATCGTATCATACCGAAATTTCGACCTTCTCTCGATACAATACGGTACTATGTACTGAGTAGTATACCGTTCGATATATATATATATATATATATATATATATATATATATATATATATATATATATATATATATATATATATATATATATACTGGACGGTCCGCGTACCGGTTTATTGTTGGACCGGTATGTACCGCCCATACCAGACGATATTATTCGAAACTGTATATCTTGGATAAAATAATGTAGGGAGAGGACAGAGAAGAATTAGAAAGTAGTGAACCTGTAAACGAAAGTAGACATCATAGGAATAGGATGTTCCAAATGTTTATCTTCCTTGCTTTTTATATTATCTTACACTATGCATGTAGGACACAGCATTACCTCACAAGCTACAAATTAAAAGTTTTCAGTTTTTGTACGAGTTAAATGATGGTAATCTAATACTATATTATCTTTGTACAATATGATTGATATCAGGGTTTTTAATTTTGTACCATACCGCCTGGTACGGGCAATATGTATCGGCCTGCCAACCTATCAACATGCAGACCACTTGCTACCGAGCGGTATCATATTTTTGGCCTCGTATCGGGCGATACGAGGTTGTATCGGGCAGTAATGACTGGAATTTCGACCGTTCCCGACCTGTACCAGGCAGTATCGATTGATTTCGACCATTACCGACTTGTAGCGAGCGGTAACGATCGATAACGATTGATAACGATCTTCAAACAGTCAATTTGACTGTTGGAGGCATTCTAAAGGGTTTTCAAAATCTTTCCTTCTTCCTCTTTCAATCCATTTCACTCTCACACTCTCTTAAACTAATTTTTACTCACAATCTCTCTTATTCTCACATTTTCACTCTCCTAAACTCAACAAAGCAATGATTTGTGGATTGAATCAAATTTAAGAGAACTAATTTAAGAGGATTAAGAGGAAAATTTTTTTAATCAAGAGATATGTATTCACTTTCTAGATTTTTATTGATTTATAAGATGATTAAGCGTATTCTATATGATGTCTGACTTAATGTCTAATATATTGTTTGATATTCTTTTGATTGTATAATAGTATTAATTAGGGAGTAATTAAGGTCTTTAATGTTGTGATTAGTGTGTTTAATATTGATTTATTTAAAATTAAATACTTAATAGGTCAAATGTTTATATTTCATGCATATTAAGTATTGGATCATATGTTTGTGATGGTATAATAGGTTTAATTAGGTTTTAATAAAGTTTTTTAATACTACGATGAGTGGTTTTAACGATAATTTAATCGAAATTTGATCGATATTGAGTCAATTCAATATCTTTAATACCTATTAAGGTGTTTGACATATTTAAAATATTCAAAGATAAATAATTAGTAGGTAATTAATTATGATAATTGTGTGATTATTATATCTAATGATGATTCCAATTGTAATTTGACCTATAATTGATCAAAATTATGTATTTACTGTTGCTTTTATGTATTTAACATATTATGGTAAAATAGGTTTAATTAAGTTTTAATAAAAAATTTTAATGCTGCGATTAGTGGTTTTAATGATGATTTAATCAAAATTTAATCGATATTGGGTCAATTCAACATCTTTAATACCTATTAGGGTATTTGACATGTTTATAGCTTATTTGATTTAAATTTGATAGAAACATGACACTAAAGGAATAGCCATATAATGATGCTTGGGCTCATGCCTAAAAGATGGATGGGAACCGTCATCATTGACAATATATTTATTATGACTACATTGGCAATGGTGTAGGAATCACTCGGGTGAGATACTCCGACTTCAAGTCACTCGGTTTGCTACCAATTTCATTATCTTAAAGTCATTACAACAAAAGAGGCAAGGCCTCAAGGCAATGATCACCTCATAGGAATGGTCTGATTCTAGGTATTCAAGATTAAGCGATCGAAAGAAAATGAAAAAGATCATTCTTTCTTCTGGATTTTGGAAGATCGTGATTGAATTCATAAAAAGTATGGAACCACTTTATGTTGTCCTCCGTAAGGTCGATATGGACAAGCGTCCATAGATGCCTTATCTTAAACATATCAAGAGAAGAGGTTAAGAAAGCATTCAAAGATGATTTTAAGACCGACTAATACCTACTGATCATTGATCGTAGGGCTGAAGTTCATATGGACCTAGATATCCATAATGTAGGTAAATTCATATTCAGTATAATTTAATTCATAATTTTTATTGTATAAAAAATTCCTATTAACAAAATTATGTCTTGCAGCGTATTATCTAAACTCGACAATTCAATTTCAATATACTTTTGGAACGCAAAATGATTTACTAACAGCACTAAGAAGTGTTATATATCGACTCTTGTCAAATACTACTGATGCAACCAATGCTATTATGGAGGGCCGATTATTCCGAGATTCAATTGGTCATTCTCTGATATTGTAGTTGTATCGTGTCATTATATTATTAATCCTAGTAAGGAAAATTACACATATTGATTATTAACTATATTTGTTATGCTAATAAAATCTTATTTATATCTTTTTGCAATCGAATAGTGTCTATAATATGGAGGGAATGCACCAAATGTAAGGAAAGTTGTCATTTGTGTACTTTCACAAACAACAACATCTAGTGGTTGCGAATGTAATTGGTCAATGTTCGTATTGATTCGCACTAAAGTCCGCAACAGACTATCGTATAGACGCTTGGAGAAACTGGTATATGTCCACTATAACATACAGCTAAGGTTGCAATGTGCCGAGCTGGAGAAAGAGCCAGAGGAACTAGAGATTAATCCTATCAACCTCTATTTCTACAACGAATATTCAGAGCCGATATTAGAGTGGGTCAAAGCGATAGAGAACCAAGAGGATCCTCTGCTTGATAAGGCAAGAGATCCTCAACGTCCTTTGTGTTTTATTACCGAGACAATAAAAGAAGAGGAAGTGTTAGGATCCCTTTATTTTATGAGCTTTGAATAATGTTTTATTGAGTTGGTCTAATTCAGTAAGAGTCGGATAGGAGTTTATTTGATATTTATTTATTAAGAGTCCAAGTCCTGGTGGACTCTGGGTAAAACTCTATAAATAGGAATGTATCTATTTCTTTTCAGCAATCAATAAAATATTATCCAGTCTTTTGACAAACCTTAGGAGATCGATCCCCTCGATGTGATCATCCCTTTTCTCCCTCTTCTTCTACGATAAAATCCTAGGGGTCTTATCATTTAGTATCAGAGCGGCGATCCTCGACATTCTCGCTATAATTTCTCACAACACCTTGCTGTAACTATTATCTAAAAAAAAAAAAGAGGTGAAAGCCAGCAGCCACACCCATCCTTCTCGCAGTGAGAAAGGGTCGCTGCTTCCCGGCTAGCGACCACCGCCGCCACTACTTCTTGGCCAACAACCAACCCCCTCGTTAATAATAATTCCATATCTACTTTAATTTTTCCTTTGAAAATTACTGACCAGTATGATAAACATGATCCATTTTTTGTATCTTTACACCTCTGTGAGAGAAAGACCTAATACTATTTGGTATTTTGATAAACCACTTTTGATAATAAGTGAGAAAATTTTAAAGCAGTGAATTAGGAATCAATCTTCCTTCTATTAAAATTGGCTATTCTAACTACCCAGCCTAAGCTCAAACTACCTTACAGCCTCATTTGATTAAAGGCCCAAGTCTAAGAGGAAGCCCTAGATAAGGAAGAGAAGGGTTAGATAATTTGCAATTGACTGTAAATTGATTTCCTAGGAAGATTGCCTTGCTCCAAATGAATAGGAGTAATCTTAGGTTAACTTAGAAACTGCGACTAAACTGCACAAACAAGAGTAGCATGTGCAAATTGAAGACACAAAGTTATTATTGGGAAAATGAGCATTGTTAATTCCACTAATAAGGCCCAGATCCCTTGACTTAGAAAGCATTCTGAAAAAGGAAATTCAATCAACATAAAGAGCAACAAGGACAAAGCATCTCCTTGCATAAGGCTTTTGTTCAAACAAAACTATTTACGAGTGTCATCGAAAGGCTTGAATATTTGTTTGAACAAAATATCTCTTAACAAAGAGAAACATTTAGACCCAAAGACCCAAGCATCTAATAGAAAGAAAACTCCGTGAGATGTATTGAAAGCCTCTTAAAGTCTAGCTTCAACAATAACCTGTTCGGCTTGTGAATGACAGAATAACATATCAATTTATCTGTGGCCTTAAAGCCATGATATTGCAAATCTTGTCCAATGAGGTTGTACTACATATATTTTAGCCTCAGAACCACAACAGATGCTCCATCTTGACGATACAGGAAGAAGCCACTATGGTCAAGATGTGGACCATGTACTTATAGCAATGACTTACATCTTTGTATTGGATGCTCAGAAAATTCCTTAACCCAAATAACACCTTCCCTAACCTTGAAATCAACCTAGAAGATGGTCAAGAAACCTAATCTAAATAGCCAAACCAAGTTGGCTTTGGGACCCATAGTATCTGGGAGGGCCCTCTAATAGATCCCAACAACCAATCAACAATTGGATATTCAATAGCACCTTTTGGTGACATGAAAATTTTCATCATCATCCTCCCAGCTATACTCATGATTTGATGACAATTATCTGGGAGGACCCTCTACTAGATCCCAACAACCAATCAACAATTGGAAATTCAGAAGCACCTTTTGGTGACATTGACATGAAAATCTTCATCATCATCTTCCCAGCTATACTCATGATTTGATGACAATTATTTGGGAGGGCCCTCTGCTAGATCCCAACAACCAAATCATTAATAGGATATTAAGTAGCACCTTTTGGTGACATGAAAATCCTCCTTATCATCTACCCGGCTATACTCATGATTTGACGACAATCAGACCCACTTGATTTGGTAATAGTGTCATTCCTAGTTGGCATAGGATAACAGGATTATCTTACCCATCTGTGAATTACTGAGCTACATCCATGTCAAGTCAGAATTAGGACTCCTATAAAATTGACCATTGGAAATGGCCTCCAAGAACTCCTAAAATTAGGAATATTATTGTATTTTAATTTATATTTTGAAAGACAATATCTGAAAATCTTTAGATTCCTTTGTCAAATTTGTGTCCAGAAGCTCTAACTTAGATGTCATATAAGTCAATTAGTTGTTTTCCCTTTTAAAGATGTAATTGCAGAGAGAGATATAGCATAGAAGAGAAGAGAGACGAGAATATAAAAATAAAAAGAAGGGCCTACGAAGTGCTGCAGATCCTAGCTGAGTTTCATGAATAAAGACCTAAATGGTGCTCATCACTAAGGACAGTGTCAAAAAAGGATTATCAAATTCAATTAGTATTCCAATATCGGGGCATGAAATCAGAAAAAAAAAATAAACATCCTATCAAAAACAATCACATAGATGAAGGCCAAGAATTTATGATTTGAAAAACCTGTCAAATTGGTACAGAATTGAGATACTAGGGTATATATCAACATGTACTGTCCTGCATTGCTTAGCAAAATAACAAAAGAAAAATGATTGATATATTGAGTGATACTGAGCTACACATTCCAAACCAGCACTTGGTTGGACTGATGATATGTATCTATCTAGTAGTATTTTAGAATTTAGACCATGATGAAGGCACATTTGTAGAGAGTAAAAATGGAAAACCATTCACTAGCCTGAAGCAAGAACCTACTTGAAAATTTTTAGTGAACAATTAAGGAGAAAATTGGGTTTAAAGTTCACGAATTTAGAAGCAATTTTAGTCTTTAGTATAAGATTGATAAAACCATAATTAAAATGTTGAAGACTACACTTGGCATGATAGAATTCCACAAATCCACTTAGAATGTCCTATTTAATGTCATTGCAGAATTCTTGAAAAAATTCCATTGACAATCCAAGAATGCCCTTGCTAGAGAAAAAAATTGAAATTGGTTGCAAAAACAGCTTCCTCGAATCTTTCAGCATGTGTGGTGTAAGTCCTGTTATGTTCCACTTTGCATATCAATTTGAAATGGAAGTTATGAAAGTCTATACAGAAAGATCTAACAAGCCCTACAGGGATAAAAAAAAATTTTAATTGCATTGCCAACAATAAACCCTTTACAGTTCCTCTCAGTCCCATTCTTGCCTTCTCTCAATTTCTTTCTTCTCTTTTCTTCTCTCTCTCAATTTATCTTTTGGAGGACACCTTCTTCACTCAAAGAAAGAAGGCCCATGATGGATGGGGAAATATCCTATCAAAGTCAAAGGAAATGGCAAGATGGTCTTCTATTACAATGATCTGGGCAACAACTCTGCACTCCTCTTTCATTTCGCCAACTTGAACCATTGGTTCTCATGCCCTTCAACTTCTTTCCACCTCAGCCCATCATCAGAAACTTCTCTAAATATTTTACTTCACGATTTTTCAATTTATCCTCAGCTTCCACAAGAAAGCTTCCTACCCAACCTTAAGGTGGTCTTCTTAAATTGGAGATTGGATATTAGGTGATCATCACGTAACATCCTGAATCTTGAGTGACATCTTTCTGGTGCCTGACTATAGATCTTAAGCCATAAGCTTTATTCTCTCGATCTCTCCTCTTAGATCATCAAGTCAGCAAGCTTGACTTCCATTTCTCTCTTGCAAACAAGTTCTGAATCGCCTTTCAGAAAACCCAAGCATCATCTACTAGTGTGTCGTGAACATTGAACCCAACTTTGGATGCTCATAAATCTCTTTCCCATTAACTAAGAATTTTGGCATATCATGTCAAGAATGGATTCAACATAAAGAAAAGAATCAAGAAAACAGAATTACGACCATCAAAGCCCCTGGGAAATGGAAAAAGACGCTTTGTTCTTTTAATGCTTACAATGAATTTAATAGGATTTTTGGATTTTGACATCACACATATACATGGCCTCCTAAGAGACCCAAAATGGCACTAAATCAAGTTAAGGAATTTAAACTCATGTTCACTCACAAAATTAATATGGAAAGATCCAACTGAATCTGTCAAAGATATAAACAACATTTACCGACATCAAAAATTCCTTGAAGACACTTGACAAAATATATTAGAATGCTAATTATATGAGGAAAATACTTGTGATCCAAGGGTCACAATAATTCAAGAGGCAAAGAAGATGAAAGACGTTTTCTTTGATGACTTAAATGGGTCTTCAGTGAACTAGTAGATTAACTTAAAGGCATACTAGGAGGAAACCTCGAATATACATACATATATATCGCCGTCAAAACTTCATCCTCTCAATAGAAAAACCCAAAGATACAGTGAAGGAGATGGATACAAGAATCAAAAGTTTGCGATGCCTACATGAAATTCAAAAGATTCCTTCCAAATAGAGTCAAACCAAAGATAATACTAATTACGGAAGATAATTTAGGTTTCGAAGGAGGAAGTGTCATGCAGGCGATTGGTTCAAAAATCGTTCAAGAAAACCTAAGTCAACACTAGCCTGCGGCCCAACCGAAAGAGGAAGTCTTCGATTCACGCATCAATAATTCAAACATCAACACCACACAGACGGGAAGATCGTTGATATGAACCAGAGTTATCTTCTAATCCACAACAAGCAAGAATGCGATAAAGGACATAAGCATATGATCCTACTTCTCAAACATTGTTGTACCTGAATAGGCTTGGGGCCGTACTTGAACAGAGTACCACGGAGCTGGTTCTTACGACTCCCCGGGCCAACCCCATCGGTGGACACGGGGATCGAGGGAGCGCCGCCGCCGGAGCTGGACTTGATCGAGCGGCCGCGGACAATGCCCGCGAACCAGGAGGAAGACGAGGCGGATGAGGAGAAAGACGGAGAGGTGACGGAGGGATCCATCGCGCCCGATCTAATCTTCCCCTCTTCGATGCTGTCACCGTTGGAGGTACATACAAGGAGAAGGGGATGATGGATGGAGGATCTAAATGCCGCTTGCTTTGCGCAGGAGAGCTCTGAACGGGCAATTATATTAATATTTTTAAAGGATTGGAAATTGCCTAATTATGACTACCTGCAGACTTTACTGAGTCGATGGAATTATCGAAGACACCATTATTCGGATCGGATCGGATCGGATCGGATAGGATCTGACGAGATATTACAATCAATATCGTGACAAATTAGAAGTTGACTGGCTCAACATCACGGCTTAAGTCTGGAGTAACTGACATGGCAGCCGCAATTTGAAGACTTAAGTGCCGGCTGATATGCGACTTGAGCCATGCATTCGAATGCGACAAGAAATATTTTCATTTTCATTTTCATTTTTATTAATTTAATTTGATCAGCCAGCAAGCAGAACTAAAATTGGAGTTCAACCGACCGAATTAAGCAATTAAAAGAAAACATCAGTTAGATCTCAATTTGCGTTTGCCGTCTTTTGCATATCCGATTAATTCGATTTAACCTCTTAGAAGTAGATAAGAATCGTCCAACACTTTTTTGATCTAATTTTTTGATTCAAACTCCTCTTTCTTCGACTCTCCCACCCACCAGTATATGTGGTGGAGTTCAATAATAAATAAAGGCAGCGTAGCAATCTGCTGACGCAATAAAAAGGGTGACGGAGGCCAAAAACGTTGGTGCTGAAAAACACACGATTCGTTGATCCAGCTTGTTATCATGACCATCAAAAGTCTCTTGGTTCGCTAGTGTTCAAAACTTGTTCCATTAAATGTAAAACCTTCATGTTTAGTTTCTACATCGAGGTGCGTCAAAATCAAATTTTTAATGACATTATGAGTACCTGATGATTGTAAAAGTTATTCACTCGACCTCAACTTTTTATGCTAATCATCATCAGACCTATTTATTCTCTCATTATGGCAAACAAAATAAAAGTACCTATTTAGAGCCAATATCCTTTTGATCTCGGTCAAACTTTTAGTTCTTTGATGTGGGATAACGGTTCTTGTTGGCAAGTGTTTTTTTTTTTTTTTTTTGACAGTTTTAATAAGATTCAAATTACTGAATTTCAAGTGTTATAAAGATCAGTGAGCCAGATTTTATTTATTTTATAATATTAAATGAATCTCAATGTTTTAGTAGGAAAAAGATAGAGAAAATTAATTCGAATGCCCCTAATATTTTATGTACTAAGGTCTACGGACACTTGGGAGAGGGTGTTCAAGTAATTTTCAGCTTGGGTTGACTAAAAAGAAACTTATTTTTTTTAAATATAATTTTCTCCGTAGGTATAAACACGGGTTACCAAACCATATAATCTTGCATTGTGTCTTCTGGTTTTTATTATCTATTTGTTGATTTTTATGATTTTACTTTTTGATAGTTAAGTCTTTTCTCTTCTCAACAAACTGCTATCAAAATCTGAAAGATTCGATGATAAAAAATTCAATAAAAATATCATTAGTTATTTTTATATATATTTTCATGAAAAAATTAATGTAAGAAATAGTTTTATCCTATGGTAAAGAAGGATGAATAATTTTCTTATTTAGTAAGACCTAATGAGAATATTATATTATAACCAAAATCGATACTAAAGAGGGGGTAAATTAGTGCTTACGTAAAAACGTCGAAGATCTGAAAACTTTGTTCGATAAAATTGAAAACTTTGTTCGATAAAATTGTATCGAAAATACATTTGAACTTAGAGAAAGTGTGAAGTACGAGCAGTCAAATCAGTGAGTAATATAAAGAAAAAGACAAAGAATAAAAGGTATACCAATTTATAATAGTTCAATCATCATGGTCTATATCAACTCTTAATTCCTTGTCCATTGAGGTTACCGGCTCCCACTATTAATCTTCTTTAAATAGATAAAAGATCAACTACCCTCTTACAACTATATTCTTCTTTTCATAGGTTTAAGAGATAATATTTATAGTTTTCTCAGTCCTCCCTTAAATAAAAATTACACTTAGAGAAGAGGAGGATTAACTTGGATCATATTCTTCTTTTCATAGTTTTCTCACTTGGATCATAAGTTTTTATTAAATTTTTTTACTTGGGTAAGTAAGAAAAATTATAATATTTGTAGGCCCCAAATGGTTTCAAAAATGGAGTTAAAAAGTATTTTATCCTGGGTTTCTAAGGTATTAACGGTACCACCGCCTAACAACCCTGCTCTAGTGGTACTACCACTAGTTTGAGTGGTATGACCATCTGATAGAACCTCGGAGACTGGGCTCTGGCAGTACCACCGCTCTGCCTGGGTGGTATCACCGCCTAACAGAATTAACTACCGACCGTACCACCACCCAAACTACTTGGGAGGCTAAGCTTCAAGTAGTTCCACTGCCGGCCCTAGTAGTGCCACCACCTAATGTGGCTCCAGGTCACTGAATAGGTAATCCATCGGGCCCAATTCAACCCTGATTCGAGCCCAATTTGCTCTTAATTGAGTTAGTATAATTATTTCTTAAATTAACTCAAATTGACACCTAACTATAATAATTAAGATTGAAACAATTATAATACAAGCAATCTTAGTTATCCGGCATGTCAATTGTTCATCTGAACTTCTGGTGAACTTCCGATGAACCCTTGACAAACTCCCGATGAGCTTCTGGTGCATCGTCTAAACCTTTGGTGTAATGCTCGATCCATCCGTTCTTGGCATATTGTTTGATTCTTTTGGCCTGATGCCCGATATTTGACTCTAGCCTAACATCTAATTCTTTAATTGTTTTGTCTTTCCATGATCATAGATAGTCATAAATACATGGATTAAATTATAAATCAATTGATTTCATTATCAAAATTCAAGATGTTAGGATCTAAGAGTGGCACTAAGGGGGGGGGGGGGTGAATTAGTACAAGAAAAAAAAAAGCGTTGATTCCGAAAAATATTTATTTTGATTCAATCTGTTTCGAAAAGAAACTAAACTTGAAAGCTTTTGTAAGAGTGCAAAGAGAAGGTTAAGGAAGTTTGTAGTAATGTAAATTGTACAAATAGAAAAGAAAACTATAATTTAGAGTGGTTCGGTCATTGTGACCTATATCCACTTCTCATTCCTCCTCCATCGAGGTCATCGGTATCCACTAATGGTCTTCCTTCAATAGGCGAAGACCAACCACCTCTTTATAGTGCTTTCTCTTTTTCTCGGGTTTAGGAGATAACCCTTACAAGTCTCACACCTCTCTTGAATGATCTCAACACTTAGAAAGGGAGGAGGAGTATACTAGCACTTTTATAACACATTAACACTTCAAAGACTCAAGATTATGCCAATACTTTCATGCCCTTTCATGCAGAAAAGGGTGGGATATTTATAGACCCAAATGGCTTCAAAATTGGAGCCAAAAAGTGTCTCATCCTAATTTTCTATGGTACTAGTGGTACCATCACCATTATTGGGTGGTACCACCGCTTGACACCTAACACTAGGTGATACCACTGCCTGATAAAGCTCTGAGACTGAGCTCTGGCAGTACCATCGCCTGACAGGGGCGGTACCACTATTGGTAGCATTAATTGTCGGTGGTACCACCGCCCAAAACACTTGGGAGACTGGGTCTGCCAAGCTCTGACACCGTCGGCCGTGATTTCAAGTGCTGAATGGGCTATTCAATCCAGCCCAATTCAGCCATGTTAAGGGCCCAATTGGCCCCTGATTGAGTTAGTGAGATTATCTTCTGATCCTTACTCAACTAATATCTTAACTACGATTAAGGCAAGCAATTAGTCTAGTATGTCAATTTTTCTTTCAGCGAACCTCCAACGAACTTCTAGGCAAAACTTCCGACAAGCTTTCGGCAAACTCGACGAACTCTCGATGATCTTCCGACGAACGCTTGGTAATCTTTCGATGAGCTCCGGCGAACTTCCGATGAACTCTCAGCGAGCTCCCGACAGACTTCTGGTACATCATTAGAATCTTCAACTCTGGCCTATCATCTGCTTTATGCCTTACTGCTATCGTAGTTAATCATGCACACTTATCTCAATACATAGATTATGTCAAATAATTCACCAATTTATTGTATTATCAAAATATGAGATTTAACAATCTTCCTGTTTTTTATGATGACAACCAATTGGTAGAGTTAACTTTAACTCCCCCTATCTATATGTCATATTTTTAGAAAAGATATTTTTGAATTCAAGACTTTTGAATTCAAGCATCAAACTGATAAGTTATTATTCAATCATACACAACATGATACTTTTCATGATTCGATTCAAAATATGATACCATGTATCCATTTTCAAATTTTGAAAGATGATACAAATAACAATTCATCATGGTATCAATTATAAATAGCAAATTAAGCTCATGATACCTCATCATAACAATTTGATACGAAATCTGATACTAGGAATGAAACATTTAAAAGTAATCATGCCACATAAATAATTATGCCACATTACGGTATATTTCAAGTAAACATTTGATATTTTTCAAGTATTTTTATTTGACAATTCCAATCATATTTCAAGCATTTATGATAAGATACAAGCATATTTACGATAAGATACATTGCATATATTTATAATGCCATTGCCATATTTTGGTATCATTTCCCTCCTTTGTCATCAATAAAAAGGAGAATAATTCAACAATGCAAGTGTGGTAAAAATTCAAGCAAGTTTTATACTAATTTATCTAATCGATATTGCATCGTTGCATGGTAATATTCAAAAGTTCTTAACATCAAAAGTTATCAACATTAAAGTGATCACAACAACATTAAAAGTTATCAACATTAAAGAGATAGATTCTCTCCCTTGTCATCAAAACTTTGCATGAAGAAGAGGAAGGAAGGTAAGGAGGGAATCCAATCGAATTTGTGAAATGATTTGATTCAAAATATCATGTGAAATCATATCGTCATTCTTGCAAGTAATCATCACACACTAATATTCATTTTTCAAGGATTAAGATATTCATCGAAATTCATAAAATTCATCTTTCATGAGAAGAATAAAAAAGAATTCATGGGAGAGGAGTATCACATGAAAAAAGAAATTCATGAATAGAACTTCATAATTCATAACCGTTTCTCATTAAAAATTTACAAGAGTTAAACCCGTGAAAGATGTATTTGTCAATGAAATCCATGAAGTGATTAAGTGTATCAAAAATCATTAAGCAATGAAGCAAGGGTATGAAGTAAACTTGATACCAAAGAAGATAAAAACAAAATAGATTCATGAAAGCCTCATTCATGAAATACATTAAGAGAAGGATAGTCCAGAAAAGAAATACAACAAATTCATGCATTTAGACAATTTAACATTCCTAACTACCTTCTAATTAAATCAAATTGTTCTTCATTTATAGGTTTTGTAAAGATATCGGCCAATTGATGTTTTATATCAATAAATTCTAAAATTACATCATGATTATTAACATAATCTCATATAAAGTGATGTTTAATGTCAATAGTTCTAGAGTTATGAATAGGATTTTTTGTTAAACATATTGCACTTGTGTTATCACACTTTTTAGGTATATTCTTCAGGTGAATTTCATAATCCTCTAAAGTGTTTTTCATCCATATAACTTGAGTACAGCATGCACCTGCTGCAATATACTCAACTTCGATTATGGATAATGCAATCGAGTTTTGTTTCTTTGAAGACCAAGAGACAAGTGCGTGTCCTAAAAATTGATATATTTCGGATGTGTTTTTTCTATCTATTTGGTAGCTAGCAAAATTAGCATCGGCATAACCAAGCAATTCAAAATTTTTAGATTTTGGATACTATAATCCTAGTTTAGGAGTTCCTTTTAGGTATCTAAAAATCTTTTTTACAGCTTTTAAATGAGATTGCTTGGGGTTAGATTGAAACCTAGTATAAAGTTCTACGTTAAACATAATGTCTGGTCTAGTTGCGGTGAGGTATAGTAAACTATCTATCATACCCCTATAAGTTTTTTTATCAAAGCTTTCTCCACCTTCGTCAATATCTAACTTAGTGGAGGTACTCATAGGAGTATTGATAGTCGTTGAACTATCCATATTAAATTATTTTAGCAAGTCTAATATATATTTTGTTTGACTTATAAAAATATCATCATTAAGTTATTTGATTTGCAAGCCTAAAAAGAAAGTTAATTCACCTATTAAACTCATTTCAAACTCTTGGTTCATACTTTTGGCAAATGATTCACATAAAGATTCATTCATGGAATCGAAATTAATATTATCAACATAAATTTAAACAATAAAAAATTATTTTTAAAATATTTAATAAATAATATGATATCAACCTTGCCTTTAGAAAAATTATTTTGGATAAGAAATGAGCTAAGTCTCTCAAACTAAGCCCTTGGGGCTTGCTTCAATCCATAGAGAGTTTTAGTCAATTTAAATATATGATTAGGAAAATTATTATTCTCAAATCTGGGAGGTTGTTTAACATAAACTTCTTCGGAAATAAAGCCATTAAGAAAAACATTTTTAACATCCATTTGAAGCAACTTAAAATTATTACTACTAACATAGGTAATGAGCATCCTTATGACTTCTAATCGTTCCACAAGAGCGAAGGTTTTTTTATAATCGATACATTTTTCTTGGTTGAAACCCTTGGCCACTAATCGAGCCTTATTTCTAACCATAATACAAAATTCATCTTGCTTGTTTCTAAAGACCCATTTAGTACTAATAACTAAATGGTCATTTGGCCTTGGAACAAGCATCTACATCTTATTTCTCTCAAATTGATTCAACTCTTCTTGCATTGCGATAACCCATGAATCATCTTTCAAGGCCTCGTCAATGCATTTAGGTTCAATTTGGGAGAGAAAAGCGGCATTGGCATAAAAATTCTTAAGAGAAGAATGAGTTTGAGCCTCTTTAGATGTATCTCCTATGATTAGCTCCTTAGGATGAGCATCTATATACTTCCATTACTTGGGTAAGGATGTTTCGGAAGAAGATGCATCCAAGTTGCTAAATGAAGAAAAGGTTTCATTTAAATTCAAAGCATCAAAATTAACATCATCATCAAAATTATTTTTCTTAACTTTGAAATCTTTATTAAAAACAAAATGAATAAACTCTTCTATAACCAAAGTTCTTTTGTTAAAAGTATGAAATGCTTTAGAAATAGAAGAATAGCCAAGAAAAATTCCTTCATCAGATTTTGCATTAAACTTTCCTAAGGCATCTTTTTCATTCAAGATAAAACATTTACAACCGAAAACTTTAAAATATGAAACGTTGGGTTTTTTGTTATTCCATAATTCATAAGGAGTTTTGGAAAATAATGATCTTACTAGAACCCTATTCATTACATAGTATGCTGTATAAATGGCTTCGGCCCAAAAGTATTTGAGTAGGCTATGTTCGTTAAACATGGTTCTTGTCATTTCTTGTAAATTTCTATTTTTTCTTTCTACTACTCCATTTTGTTGAGGATTTCTTGGAGTAGAGAAATTATGGTTGTATCCATTATATTCATAACAATTTTAGAAATTATAGTTTTGAAATTCACCACTGTGATCACTCCGAATTGGTGAAATCATAAAACCCTTTTTATTTTGAATAAGTTTACAAAACTTAGAAAAATACCTAAAGCAATCACTTTTGTGTGCCGAAAAGTAAGTCCAAGTGCATTTACTATAATCATTCATGATGACAAAGGTGTATTTGCTACCTCCTAGGCTTGATGTACAATTGGTCCGAACAAGTCTATGTGGATCAATTGCAATGGTTTAGATGTGCTTATTTAGTTCTTTAGTTTCAAACTACCATTTTTTGTTTTCCTAGTTGACATGCATCACACACATTGTCTCTAATGAACTTAATGTGAGGAATTCCTCTTACAAGTTCTTTAGATGAGATTTGAGAGATTAGTTTCATATTAGCATGACCTAATCACCTATGCCAAAGCCAAGCATCGTCATTCAAAACCGAAAAACACATTTCATTACAAAGATCATCAATGTCGATAGTGTATACATTATTTTATTTTAAGGCAATCATAGATGTGTATTTGTGTGGTTTTTTAATAATGCAAGTATTGGATTCAAATCTAATAATGTATCATTTATCACATAATTGACTAATACTCAAAAGGTTATGTTTTAAGCCATCAACCAATAACACTTCTTTAATAAAAAAGTTGGATTTGTTATCTATGGTTCTTTTGCCATTGATTTTACCCTTCTTGTTGTCTTCGAATGTGACATATCTTTTGTCTAGGCTAGTGAGCTTAGAGAATTGAGATGGATCTTTGGTCATATGCCTTGAGCATCCACTATCAAGGTACCATCTCTTACTCCTATCTTATGATAGTAAAATATTTCTACAAAAAAGAATGATTTTTAGGTAGCCATTTGACCTTGGTACCTCAAAAATTAATCTACTCAACTTATTATTTTACATAGAGTTCTTTATGGTTCCTTTAGGAACCCAAATCAATTTGTGTGGACTATATCTCTTAAGTGAACATTTATAGGCAACATATCCAAGTTTACAACAAAAGTTACATTTAGTGTAGGGTGATACATGCAAGGTAGGGCCTTTAACAAAGGTTGTTGGATTTTGGTGAGAGCTACTCATAAATCCGATTTTGCCTCTTCTATGAACTTAACCCTTATTGGCAAGAATCATGTTCAAGGACTTACTACCAAGCTCAAACTTTTCTAAGGTTTCTTTGAGTAGCAAGTTTTCCTTTTTAAGTGTTTCTAATTCATCACATTTTGTACAAGGAGCTAAACTATCATCATGCTTAATTTTCAGTCTATCAAAATCACTAACAAGAGAAGCATGCTCCTTTTTCAAAGAGTTATACATTTTACTCGAGGTTCTACATTCATCAAATAGTTCATGAAAAGCACTTAAAAACTCATTGAAAAATAAATTTGCATCTAATAAACTACTTACCTCATCTCCGATAACCATTAGTGCGTAGTGAGCAACTTACTCGGTGTTGGTTGGCTCCTCTTCTTTGGATGCACTTGAGTCATCCCATTTTGCTTTAAGAGCCTTCTTCTTCTTTGGTTGATTTTTCTTTGCTAAGGGACATTCGCTCTTAAAATGTCCCAACTTCTTGCATTCATAGCATATTACTTATTCTTTCTTGGGTTTAAATTTATTTTTAGTGTCATTTTAAAATTTATTCCTTTTTATGAATTTTTTGAACTTTCTTGTCAAGAGTGCCAAGTCATCATCAAAGTCCTCATCACTTGTATTTTCTTTCAAGTGGTCTTCTTGAGTTCTTAGTGTCATATCCTTTCTGTTCTTTAGAAGGTTGTTCTTAAGCTCTTCATGAGTATTACAAGTTATCTCATAGGTCATTAGTGACCCGATTAGTTCTTCGAGAGGAAAGATATTTAAGTCCTTGGCCTCTTGGATGATCGTTACTTTGGTCCCAACTGAAAGGATCTTAAAATTTTATTAACAAATTTAGAATCCAATAAACTTTTACCAAGTCCTTTTAGACTATTGATAAGATCCGTAAATCGGGTGTACATGTCTCCAATGGTCTCACTTGGTTTCATTTGAAACAACTCATAAGTATAGACTAAAAGATTAATTTTTGACTCCTTTACTCTACTAGTGTCTTCGTGAGTAACTTTGAGTGTGTGTCAAATATCAAAAGCTATTTCACAAATGGACACTCGATTGAACTCGTTTATATCTAAAGCACAAAACAAGACATTCATAGCCTTGGCATTTAAAGTGAAAGTCTTCTTCTCTAACTCATTCCAATCGCTCATTAGAAGAGAAGACTTTTGAAAACCATTTTCTATAAGATTTCATAACTCAAAATTCATTGAAATTAGAAAAATCCTCATTCTAGTCTTCCAATAGGTGTAATCCATTCCATTGAACATGGGCAAATGTGTGATTTGTTAGGATCAAGAGTTGGTAATAAGAGAGGGCGGGGGGGGGGGGGGGGGGGGGGGCAGGGGGGTGAATTAGTGCAGTGGTAAAATCACGTCAACTTCATAAAATCTTCGTATAATAAAAAATGTTCCCGACGAAAACCGATTTCGGAAACTTAACTTGAAAACGTTTTCGTAAAGATAGCTTGAAAGCATACGGAAGATGCGTAATGGATGCAAAGAGCAAGTAAGAAGGTTTGCAGTTAAAGTAATATGCTAAATAGAAATGCAAACCAGAGAACATACCAATTTACAGTGATTCAGTCGTTGTGACTTATATCCACTCCACCGATTCCTCTTCCATCGAGGCCATTGGCATCCACTAATGATTTTCCTTTACTAGGCAAAAATCAACCTTCTTTTTATAACCCTGTTCTCCTTTTACCGGGTTTAGGAGATAACCCTTATAAGCACTCACTCTCCTCTTATAGAATTCTAACACTTAGACTAGAGCAGGATTCTCACAAGAGATTTCTACAATATTTTTCTACTTTTGAATTCTTTGTGCTTGTATTCTTTAACCAAGGATGAGAGGGGTATTTGTAAGCTTCAAGTTAATTCAAACTTGGAGCCTAAAACTTTCCCATCTTGGGTTCCCTGGGCACGGGCGGTACCACCGCTTGGGGGGTAGTGCTGGTTGGTACCACCTCCCAGACTGGCAGTACCACTACCTGACACCCTACTAGGGGCGATACCACCGCGTGACATAGTCTCGAAGACTATGTCACGACGGTGAGACTTCTTGGGGCACTATTTGAGCCTCTTATTGGGCTCAACACAATTCTTACATGGGCCTAGCTAGCCCCTAATTGGGTTGGCCCAAATCTAAGCCCAATTACGTGCTAACTACAAAATCCTAAGACATTTGCTAAGCTAAACAAGTCCTTATGTCTATTCTTCCGGTGAGCTTCCGACGAACTTTCGACGATCTCTCAGCAATATTCCGGCGGACTCCTAGCAAGCTCTTAGACTTCACGATAATCTTCTTGGCGAGTTCAGATGAGCTTCTCTGGCAAGCTCCGAGACTTCTTGGCTGGTTCCGCTAGAACTTCCGACGAACGTCCATACTTCCGACGAACTCTCGAACTCCCATTGAAGTCGCGTCCTTGACTCTAGGACTTCATTTTGCTTCATGCCTTGCTGTTATAGTTAATCCTACACATGTAAAACATACTTCGATCTAGACAATTAATACTAAGCATTAATCAAGTTGTCCAGCATGTCATTAATCCCTCGACGCTTCGTCCGATTCTTCAACGCATTGTCCTCTCTTACGGCCTATTGCCCAATTGGCCAATTAACTTCACAACTCCGATATCCTTGATGCAATATCCACTATTCTTGGCCCGATGCCCAGATCCACGGCCCGAAGCCTTCTGTCGATACGTCAACCAATCCACCGGTCTAACGTCCAATCTTCTTACATGTTTTCCCCTAGCACAACATGATTTTTCCTGCTTTAATTGTCTCATCCTGATCGAAGTATCCTACGTCACTCAAAACGCAGATTAAAACATAAACATATATCGATTGGTTTCATCATCAAAATCCGAGATTCAACAATCTCCCCCTTTTTGATGATGACAACTAATCGACAATGGAATTAACCTTAACTCCCGGAGTTTAAACAAACTCCCCCTATCAATATGCCTTATTGATAGAAACACTTGGATTTAAAAATCCAAGCAACCTTATCATGATCAAATCATGCATTGACATCAACATACTTCTCCCCCTTTGTCATCAACAAAAAAGAGAAGTCCAACTATTCATGTGTTTGGAAATATAAGTTTAACTCATTGCATGAAAAACATAATATCAAGTTTTCTCATCATACAATTTGAAGCTAGAAAATTTAGCAAGTGTTACATCATGCTTAGAATATTCAAGCTATTAAGTTTGAGATATGCAAGTTTTACAACATACAATCTAGCAAATTTAAAGATGTGCAAGTTGGCATATTTGCTTTTCTTTACGATGTGCAAGATAGCAAGTTCTACATCATGCAAGCTAGCAATTTAGATATGTTCAAGAAAGCAACTCTTGTTTCTTGAAATATGCAAGTTTGTAACTTTTGCTAGGTGTGCAAGTTTAGCATGTTTTGCTTCTTAAGATAGGCAAGATAGCAATTTTTTATAATGTTCAAGATAGTAATTTTTGCCTCTTCTTGAAATGTGTAACTTAGCACACATTGCTTCTCTTGAGATTCGTAAGATAGCACTTTTGCTTCTTTTGAGATAGCAACTCTTTGCTTCTTTTTAGATCACAAGCTAGCAATTCTAGCAAATTTTACATCATGCAAGGTAGCAAATTTTTTGTGATGTTCAAGATATCAAGTTCTTCTCCTTACAATTTTTGCTTTCTTCTTAAAGTATGCAAGCTAGCTAGCAAGCTAGCAAAATTTGCTCCCCCTATATCATTATCAAATAGAAGGAAAAATCTTTTACATCAATTTTCAGATTATAACAAAGGTAAGTATCAATCTTATTTGTGCATGATTATATATTCAAATTAAAACATGCATAATTTTAAAACCTTATATTTCATTTTTCATTTACGATACCGAAAAATAAATCAATCATCATTATGAGCATATCATACATGATACTAAAGTATTCATGATACATCATTTTGGTAACAAATTATAGCATTTTAAATCATGATGTCAAATTACATTACATCCCATATTTCATGCATATTTTTATTTCATCATATTCATTTCATCTCATCAAGAAAAATTAATTAGGTGATGAAAACAAGAAGTTATACAAAAATAAATCATGAGAGATAAGATCATATAAATACCAAAAGACATGATTCATATATTAAATCTCCTTATAAATAAAATACCAACAACAATCATAGGAGAACAATTAATGAAAAATCTTGATTCATAATAAATCTTAATTTGTAAATATCAAGGATTCAAGATCATGATTTGGATAAAAAAATATTCAAATTTAAAGCATCAAAATTATTTTCAAAGTCCAAGAGATTCGTAAAAATGATACAAATGGATTCATCAAAATCAATAAGATAGAGGAAAAATAATTTTCAAGAAAAATACTTTCCTCTCTTTTTGTTTCAACTTATTGATTGATGTCATATATCATTGTTTTTTTCTTTTATGTCAAATCCATGCATCATTCATTAACGTCGAAAAAGAACTTTTAAAAGATCGTAAAGTTTGATAATCACAAAAATCATCATGCATCATTTCGAAAGAAAAACTCATTAAGCATGATCATTATGCATTACTTTAAATCAAACATGATTTTATTTATTTTTAAAATATTCATCATGACAAACAAGCCAAAGAAACCATTAAACATAAAGCATATTCATCAATGATGGTTTCATTGGGCATAAGGCATTTTCAAACAAAATCATTTTGTTATTAAACATGTAATTTTTATTTTCATTTTCGAAATTACTAGCATGATCCCATTTTTTTGTATTTTTATTACATTTTTAAACATACAATTTAAAAAACATATTTTTTTTAAAACTAAATAAATAGAAAAAGGAAATGCATCATGAAAAGCATCATGTAATTTCGAAATAAATTAAGGGGGTTTCGATTACCTTATCGTCGAAAGCCGTTAAAGTGTAGTTTGCCACTTCGCCTTTGTTGATTTTCTCCTCATCTTCGGAGGAGCTCAATTCATCCCAATTTGTGTTCTTCTTCTTGCGTTCAAAGCAAATAGTTACGTTCTTTTTGTTCTTTAATTTTTGCTTCATTAACTTTTTAAATTTATTTGTGAGGATTTCAAGTTCACCATCACTTGAGCTTATGCTTGAGTGGTCTTCAATTGTTCTATGTCTGAAATCCTTCCTGTTCTTTGGAAGGTAGTTCTCAAGTTCTTCACATGCATTGCACATCATTTTATAGGTCATCAATGACCCGTAAGTTCTTCGAGAAAGAAATGGTTCAAATATTTTGATTCTTGTAAAGCCGTTACTTTTTGAATCCCAAGTTTTAGAAAGTGAGCGTAAAACTTTACTAACAAGTTTAAAATTTGAAAAAGTTTTACCAAGAGCTTTTAAACCATTGACGACAACCATAAAACAGGTGTATATGTCAATAACGGTTTCGCTTAGTTTTATATGAAAAAGTTCAAAATCGTGCATTAAAAGGTTAATATTAGAATCTTTAACTCTATTCGTGCCTTCGTGTGTGATTTTGAGAATATGCCAAATATCGAAGGTCATTTCGCACAAAGAAACCTGATTAAATTCATTTTTATCTAAGGCGCAAAATAGAGTATTCATAGCTCTAGCATTTAAAGAAAACATCTTTTTCTCCAAATCATTCTAATATTTCATTGGAAGAGAAGACCTTTTAAAACCGAATTTAGCTATGTGCCATAAATTGAGATTCAATGAAAGCAAGAAAACTCTTATTCGAGTTTTCCAATAAGTGTAGTCCGTCCCATCGAAAAAAGGAGGACGAATGAGAGAGTGACCCTCTTGAAAGCCGAAAAGAACCATTTCTCTTAGGTGTTAAACCAATTGAGAAATCACGAGCCTCTGATACCAATTGTTAGGATCAAGAGTCGGCACTAAGGGGGGGTGAATTAGTGTAGTGGTAAAATCACGTCAACTTCGTAAAATCTTCGTATGATAAAAAATGTTTCCGACGAAAATTGATTTCGGAAACTTAACTTGAAAGCATTTTCGTAAAGATAGGTTAAAAGCATACGAAAGATGCGTAGTGGATGTAAAGAGCAAGTAAGAAGGTTTGCAGTTAAAGTAATATGCTAAACAAAAATGCAAACCAAAGAACACACAAATTTATAGTGGTTCGATCGTCGTGACCTACATCCACTCCGCCAATTCCTCTTCCATCGAGGCCACCGGCATCCACTAATGATCTTCCTTTACTAGGCGAAGATCAACCTCATTCTTATACCCCTCTTCTCCTTTTATCAGGTTTAGGAGACAACCCTTATAAGCACTCACTCTCCTCTTACAGAATTCTAACACAAACTAGAGGAGGATTCTCATAAGGGATTTCTATAGCGTTTTTCTACTTTGAACTCTATATGATTGTATTCTTTAATCAGGAATGAGAGAGGTATTTATAGGTTTCAAGTTGATTCAAACTTGGAGCCTAAAACTTTCCCATCCTGGGTTCCCCGGGCACGGGCGGTACCACCGCCCAATGTCAGTCACACTAACACTGCCCTGGGCGGTACCACCGCCTAGGTTTGGCGGTACCACTGCTTGGGGGGTAGTGTTGGGCGGTACCACTGCCCAGTCTAGCAATACCACCGCCTGGCACCTTGCCAAGGGTGGTACAACCACCCAGACTAGCGGTACCACTACTTGACATAGTCTCGAAGATTATGCCACGACGATGAGACTTCTTGGGATACTATTTAGGCCTCTTATTGGGCCCAACATAGTTCTTACATAGGCCTAGCTGGCCCCTAATTGGGTTGGCCAAAATCCAAGCCCAATTACATGCTAACTACGAAATCCTAAGGCATTTACTAAGCTAAACAAGTCCCTATGTCTATTCTTCCGGCGAACTTCCGACGATCTCTCGATAATGTTTCAGTAGACTCCCGGCAAGCTCTTGGACTTCATGATGATCTTCTTGGCGAGTTCCGATGAGCTTCTCTAGCAAGCTCCAAGACTTCTCGGCTGGTTTTGCCAGAACTTCCGATGAACATCCGGACTTTTGACGAACTCTTGAACTCCCAACGAAGTCGCGTCCTTGACTCTTGGACTTCATTTTGCTTCATGCCTTGCTATCGTAGTTAATCTTGCACATGTAAAACATACTTCGATCTAGACAATTAATACTAAGAATTAATCAAGTTGTTTGGCATGTCATTGGTCCCTCGACACTTCGTCCGATTCTTCGGCGCATTCTCCTCTCTTGCGGCCTATTACCCAATCGGCCATTTGACTTCGCAACTCCAATATCCTTGGCGCAATATCTGTTCTTCTTGGCTCAATGCTTGAATCCATGACCCGAAGCCTTCTGTCGATACATCAACCGATCCACCGGTTCGACGTCTAATCTTCTAACATGTTTTCTCCTGACACAACATGATTTTTCCTGCTTTAATTATCTCATCCTGATCGAATCATCCTATGTCACTCAAAACGAAGATTAAAATATAAACACATATCGATTGATTTCATCATCAAAATCTGAGATTCAACATGATTGAATGACTCTCTTAGTTGCCGGAAAATACCATGTCTCTTGGGTTTCAAACCAAATAAGAGTGACCTTACTCTGATACCAATTGTTAGGATCAAGAGCGGCACTAAGAGGGGGGGGGGGGGGGTGGTGAATTAGTGTAGTGAAAAAAGCATTGATTCTGAAAAATATTCATTTCGATTCAATCCATTTCGGAAAGAAACTGAACTTGAAAGCTTTCGTAAGAGTACAAAGTGAAGGTTAAGGAAGTTTACAATAATGTAAATTGCACAAATAGAAAAGCAAACTAGAATTTAGAGTGGTTCGGTAATTATGACCTACATCTACTTCTGATTCCTCCTCCATCGAGGTCACCGGCATCCACTAATGGTCTTCCTTCAATAGGCGAAGACCAAACACCTCTTTACATCACTTTCTCCTTTTCACGGGTTTAGGAGATAACCTTACAAGTCTCATACCTCTCTTAAATGATCTCAACACTTAGAAAGGGAGGAGTACTCTAGCACTTTTACAACACTTTAACACCTCAAAGACTCAAGATTATGCCAATACTTTTGTGCCCTTTCATGTAAAAAAGGGTGGGGTATTTATAGGCCCCAATGGCTTTAAAATTGGAGCCAATACGTATCTTATCCTGATTTTTTAGGGTACTAGCGGTACCATCACCTGACACCGGGTGGTATCACCACTTGACAGAGCTCGGAGACTGAGCTCTGGCGGTACCACTACCTAACAGGGGCGGTACCATCGCTCGAAAGGGGCGGTACCACCGCCCAGTCTTGGTGGCACCACCACCGAGAACACTTGGTAGACCGGGTCTGCCAAGCGGTGCCACCTCCAGTCGTGATTTCAAATGCTAAATGGGCTGTTCAATCCGGTCCAATTTAGCCTTGTTAAGGGCCCAGTTGGCCCCTAACCGAGTTAGTGGGATTACCTATCGATCCTAACTCAACTAATGTTCTAACTAAGATTAAGGCAAGCAATTAGTCCGGTATGTCAAATTTTCTTTCGACGAACCTTTGGCGAACTTCTTGGCAAAACTTCCAATGAGCTTCTGGCGAACTCTTAATGAACTCTCGATAATCTTCTGATGAACTCTCGGCGATCTTTTGACGAACTCTTGGCAATCTTCCGATGAGCCTTTGGTGAACTTCCAATGAACTCTCGACGAGCTCCCAATAGACTTCTGGTACATCGTCCGAATCTTCGACTCCAACCCATCATCTGCTTTATGCCTTACTGCTATTGTAATTAATCTTGCACACTTATCTCAACACATAGATTAGGTCAAACAATTCACTAATTGATTTCATCATCAAAATCCAAGATTCAACACAAGATTCAATAATATCTCTCTTTTTTATTATGACAATTAATTGATGACGGAGTTAACCTTAACTCCCCCTATATATATGCCATATCAAAATAAGGCAAACTTGAATTCAAAAGAAAAAGTAACTTTTGAATTCAAGTGAAACAATTTTGATTATATACATCATAGTTTCAAAACATTACAACTCAGTATCACTTCATGCATGATACCAAAAATAAATCAACATCACTTTGGGCATAACATATATGACTCATCATCACTTCATGTATAATACCAAAAATAAATCAACATTACTTTGGCATAACATACATGAAATCAAAACATTAAAATTTTCAATCATTCATCATTACTTCTCCCCCTTTGTTATCAACAAAAAGGAGAAAAGCTAGCAAGTTAGAACATGCAAACTAGCAAGTTTTAAGATGTGGAGTTTAGCAAATTTTTTTCTCCTTGAGATGTGCAAAATAACAACTTTTGCTTCTTGAAATAGGCAAGCTAGCACTTCTCTTTAGATGTGCAAACACTTTCGGTTCTCTTGAGATGTGCAAGCTAGCATTTTTGCTTTTCTTGATATATTAGCAAGTATTTTTCTCCCTTTATCATAAAAAATATAATAATAAGAAGAAGAAGAAGGGAGGAACTTATTCATCACATAAAAAATCAAGTCATAAGTACCGAAAGTCTATGAATCAAAGTTCTACTTCCGTAAATAGAAAGAGAAAGGATTCATCGGAAATGAACATCACATAAAAGATCAATTATACTAAAAATCCATGAATCAAATATATTCTTTTGTAAATAGTAAGAGGAAGAAATCATAGTAAGCAATCTTGATTCAAGAGAAAGCTCCAAGTTAAGAACATCGAGAAATCAAGAGAAGGATCATGATTCGTTCCAAAGAAAATCTTCTCTTTAGCAAAAGGAAGTGTTAAAGGATATGATCTTGATTTGAAAGAAAACTTAAGACATGAAAACTAAGAAATCAAGATAATGATCCGAAAAATATATAATAAACATTCATGCATTTGAAAGATTTAACATTGCATTTGGAAGATTTAAAATGCCTATTTCTCTTGTAATAAAATCAAATTGCTCCTTTTTCAATGGTTTTGTAAAATATATACTAGTAGATGCTTTGTACCAATAAATTCTAAAGATATGTAATGATCATTAATATAATTTCTAATAAAATTATGTCTAGAGTTAATATGTTTAGTTCTAGAGTATTGAATGAGATTCTTTGTTAAATATATTGTACTAGTGTTATCACATTTTATATAGGAATGCTTTTCAAGTAAAGTCCATAGTCTTCTAAAGTATTTTTCATCCAAATAACTTATGCACAATATACACCTACTGTCAGCCTTGATTTTAGATAATACAACAGAATTTTGTTTCTTGGAAGACCAAGAAATAAGTGCATGACCTAAGAGTTGACATGTTCTAGATGTGCTTTTTTATCTATTCTACATCCAATAAAATCAGCATCGACATAAGCAATTAATTTAAATTTTTTTAATTTTGGATACTATAATCCTAAATTAAAAGATCATTTTAAATATCTGAAAATCCTCTTAATAGCTTTTAGGTGAGATTACTTGAGATTAGATTAAAATCTAGCACATAATCCAACACTAAATATAATATCAAGTTTAGTTTCTATGAGGTATAGCAAACTACATATCATACCCCTACAAGTTTTTTGATCAAAATATTTTCTATCAATGTCCATATCTAATTTTGTGGAAGTATTTATTAGTATATTAATAGCCTTAGAACTATTCATATTAAATCATTTTAATAGATCTAACACATACTTAGTTTGACTAACAAAGGTTTCATACTAAGTTACTTAATTTGTAATCATAAGAAAAAAAGTTAATTTACTCATTAAACTCATTTCGAATTCTTGGCTCATACTATTAGCAAAAGATTCACACAAAGACTCATTTGAAGAACCGAAAATGATATCATCAACATAAAGTTGAACTATAAGAAAATTATTTTTAAAATATTTAATAAATAATATGGTATCTATTAGGATCAAGTCGGCACTAACGACACTAAGAGGGGGGTCAATTAGTGCAGCGAATAAAAACGATATCGGTTCAAAAAATCTTCTTTTCGATAAAATCGATATTGGAAATGTATTTAACTTGAAATCTCATTCATATATGTAGTGAAAGTAGTAGGCAAGTAAAGCAGTTTGCAGTAAAGGTAAATTACTCAAATATAAATACAAACTGAATTTTATAATAGTTCGGTCGTCGTGACCTACATCCACTCACGATTCCTATTCCGTCGAGGTCACCGGTATCCACTAATGGTCTTCCTTCAACAGTTGAAGACCAATCACATTCTTACAACTCTATTCTCCTTTTGCAAGCTCAAGAGAGAATCTTTACACCCTCACTTTCTCCTCTCTTAAACCACACTAACTCTTAGAGCTTGAGAGGAGTTCTCATAAGATTATAATAATATTTTTCTACTTTTTTGCTCTCAATTCTTATGTATGTTAATCAAAGATGAGATGGATCTTTATAGGCCTTATGTAGATTCAAACTTGGAGCCTCAAAGTGTCTCATCCTCAATTTTCTAGGTATTGACGGAACCACCGCCTGCAGCACTAACACTAGATAATACCACCCACCAGTCTAGCGGTACCACTACCTAAAAGACTGTGTTTGGGAGGTACCACTGTCTAGACTGGTGGCACCATCACCTGATACAATCTCGGAGACTATACCTCGTAGACTGAGCCACCGATGGTGCTATATGTTGAGTCACTATTTAGGCATTTCACTTGGCCCAACACAACCCAAACTTGGGCGCAATTGGCCTCTAATTGAGTTGGCCTAATTCTAACCCAATTATGTGCTAACTATAAATTTTAAGGCATATACTAAGCTAAATAAGTCCGGTAAGTCTAGGTTTCTTCCGACGAGCTTCTAGCGATCTTCCAGCGAACTTCCGACGATCTCTCGGTAATGTTCCAACAGACTCCCGGTAAGTTCCTGGACTTTATGACGATCTTCTTGGCGAGTTCCGATGACCTTCTTTGATAAGCTCCTGGACTTCTCGGTCAATTCCGGAAGAACTTTCGATGAACGTCCAGACTTTCGACAAACTATCGAACTCCCAACGAAATCTCATTCTTGACTCGGAGACTTCATTTTGCTTTATGCCTTGATCACTATTGTAGTTAATCCGATGCACTTAAAACCTACTTTAATCTAGATAATTATTATTAAGCTAATCAAATATTGTCTAGCATGTCATTGGTTCATCAATGCCTCATTTGATTCTTTGGCGCATCTTCCTCTCTTGTAGCCTATTGCCCAATCGGCTAGTTAACCCCCACAACTCTGATTTCCTTAGTGTAATTTCTGCTCTTCTTGGCCCGATGCCCGATCCCATGGCTCGAGGCCTTTTGTCGATACGTCGACCGATCCTCCGGCTCGACGTCTAATCTTCTGACATGTCCCACTCCGTCCCAACATAATTCTTCCTGCGTCACTTAAAACGTAGACCAGATACAGTATCAATTAGTTTCATCATCAAAATCCAAGATTCAACAATATCTACCTTGCCTTTTAAAAAATTATTCTTAATTAGAAAGGAACTAAGTCTTTCAAACCAAGCCTTTTGAGCTTGTTTTAAACTATAGAAAGCCTTAGACAAATTAAAAACATGATTCAGAAAAATAGCATTATCTAATCCGAGTGATTGTTCAACATAAACTTCTTCGAAAATAAAGCCATTAAGAAAAGCACTTTTAACATCCATTTGAAATAACTTTAAATTATTATAACTAGCAAAGGCAAGGAATATCCTTATTGTTGAATCTCAGATTTTGATGATGAAATAAATTGGTAAATTATTTGATCTAATCTATATGTTGAGATAAGTGTGCAGGACTAACTACGATAGTAGTAAGGCATAAAGCAGATGTTAGGTCGGAGTCAAAGATCAGATGATACATCAAAGATTCGAACGATATGCCGAAAGTTTGCCGGAAGCTCACCAAGAGTTCATCAGGAGCTCGCCGAGAGTTTGTCGAAAGTTCGCTGAAAGTTTGTCGAAAGTTCACTGGAAGATCGCTGAGAAGTTCGCCGGAAGAACGCCGAGAGAACAATCGACATACCGGACAGAGATTACTTATTTAAATGTCTTAATTATAGTAGTTAGACCTTAAGTTGAGTTAGGATTGAGAGGTAATCTCATTAACTCAGTTAGGGGCCAACTGTTTCTTAACAGGGCTAAACTACATGGCCGACAGTGGAACCGCCTGCAGACTCAGTCTCCCAAGTGGTATGGGTGGTGGTATCACCAGAGCTTGGTCTCCGAGCTCTGTCAAGCGATGGTACTGTTCAACGTCAGAGTGTTAGGCGGTGGTACTGCCAATACCCCAAAAATTCGGGATGAGATAATTATTGGCTCTAATTTTGAAGCAATTGAGACCTATAAATACCCCACCCTTTTTTGCATGAAAGGGCATGAAAGTGTGAACAATATCTTGAAGTCTTGGGGTGTTAAAAGTATTGTAAAAGTGATAAAAGTCCTCCTCCACCCTTTTTAGTGTTGTGATCATTCAAGCGAGGTGTTAGCCTTGTAAGGGTTATCTCCTAAACCCGTGAAAGGGAGAAAGGGCTGTAAAGAGGGTGATTAGTCTTCGACCATTGAAGGAAGACCATTAGTGGATGTCGATGATCTCGATAGAGGAGGAATCAGAAGTGGATGTAGGTCACAATGACCGAACCACTATAGATTCCAGTGTGCTCATTTCCATTCTGCTTTTTACTACTAGTTCATTTACTCTAAAGTCAAGCACTTTTCGAAATTGGTTTTTAACGAATGAATGTTGTAAAAAATTGATGATTTTTCCACTGCACTAATTCACCCCCCCTTTTAGTGTCGCTCTAGATCCTAATAATTAGTATCAGAGCAAGGTCACTCTCGTTTGGTTTGAAACCTAAGAGAGATGATATTTGATAGCAACCAAGAGGGTCATTCAATTACACGTCCACCCATGTTCAATGGGATGGATTACACCTATTGGAAGACTAGAATGAGGATTTTTCTAATTTCTATGGATTTTGAGTTATGAAACATTATGAAAAATGGCTTTCAAAAGTCTTTTCTTCCGATGAACGATTGGAATGAGTTGGAGAAGAAGACTTTCGCTTTAAATGCCAAGGCTATGAATGCCTTATTTTGCACTTTAGATTAAAATGAGAGACTTTCGCTTTAAATGCCAAGGCTATGAATGCCTTATTTTGCACTTTAGATTAAAATGAGTTCAATCGAGTATCTATTTGTAAAATGACTTTTGATATTTGGCACATACTCGAAATTACTCATGAAGGCACTAGTAGAGTAAAGGAGTCAAAGATAAATCTTTTAGTTTATACTTATGAATTGTTTCAGATGAAATCAAGTGAAACTATTGTTGACATGTATACCTGTTTTACGAATGTCGTCAATAGTTTAAAAATCTCTTGGCAAATATTTTTTGAACTTTAAACTTGTTAATAAAATCTTGAGATCACTTCCAAAGAGTTGAGACCCTAAAGTAACGGTCAGGCCAAGAATTTGAATAACTTCCCTCTGGAAGAACTTATCGGGTTACTAATAATTTATGAGATGATTTATAATGCTCATGAAGAGTTTAAGAACAACCTTTCAAAGAACATGAAGAATATGACACTAAGAACTCATGAAGACCACTTGAAAGAAAATTTATGTGATGAGGACTATGATGATGACTTGACACTCTTGACAAGAAAGTTCAAAAAATTTATAAAAAGAAATAAATCTAAAAATAACACTAAAACTAAAGTTGAACCCAAGAAAGAACAAGTAATATGCTACAAATGCAATTAGAGAGGAAGAGATCTGACCTCTTTCATCTACAGACTTGAATCTATATTTTCAGGGATATACGATCTCCCCTAGGTAAGAACGTCTCACGAATCTACATTTTTTACTCTTAATTGTTGCACAACATTTCTATATCATTCTTTTGGGAAACTAATTTTTGTATTTTATTTCCACTATGCATGCGATGCCTTCCTAGGTTTCCCAAAATAGTCATGACTACATTTTTGCTTGACTATTCTTGGAGATGAGTTTGGTGGAGTGAGACCATTCCACCTTTTTGAGGTGGGGTGCACTCTTCTAGACTGCTCTAAGAGGTTTTAAGCTTTCGTCTATGGTTTGTGTAGACAACTATTTTGTACATACTTTATACTTAATCCAATTACTCTTACTTACCAAAATAAATAATTTTTTAGAATTATAAGAACATAATATTTATCCTCAAGATCTATCAAATGTATTGTTTCTAGGCATAAGCGATAAGTATCAATTACTATCGCTTTCACTTTAAATGATTCCTCATAATGATAAATATTTCATTCTTTTTTAGTTTTATATTAAATTAAATATCTATTATTAGTATCATATGTTGAAGTGTTAGAATTAATCCACTAAATATTGAAGAAAGATTTATGTAATGTTTGATTTGAAACATACAAAGGTCAGAATTATGTCTTTCTCTTTCAAATCAAATATTATAGTTATTCTACACATGACCTTCCTCGCCCAAAAAGTAGTACTTTATTATGAAGATTCCTTTTATGAATTTATATAATATTTATAAATTCAAGTGATTTATGCTTCAACTTTTTTTTTTATTACTCACTCCTTGAGTAGTACCTAAAATATTATGAGTCTTTTCTATTTTAATTTTATTTTTTTCTAAATATATATACTAGTTAGTTCATTAAAATTACACATATTCTTAATTTTATTATAGTGAATTTTAAATGAGTCAAAATGGGAAGAAATAGAATTAAAAATAAATTATAAGAGAAAGAACTCAACTACATTCTTACTTAATATTCTTGAGCTTACAACTTTGTTAGTTATATTAAGAATATAATCTTGAATTCCTCAAATACTATAATACTAAAATTTAGTCATTTCTTTTATTAATATGTCAGCCAATAACTTATTAGTAAATTTAAATTAATATTTAAATATTCTAGTATGCTATTATAAAGTCTAAATATTATTAGCAATTATCAAAATACTAAGTCTTTTAGACCTTTTCTGTTTATTTATCTTAATTATTTGTTTTACAATTTTTTTAATAATTAAGTCTGTTATTCTTTCAACTGATATGATCAAGATCTAACATACCAAATGTAAATTGTATATGCTTAAGCCATTTTGAGTTTTTCAAGTAATATTGAAATATTAATATCATCTCTATTTCACTTTTGAGTGAAATATTGATATATTTAGTGTTCACACAAAATTATCTAGGGAGAACTACTACTATTCTTATAAAATAATATTACTATATTTGAGTATACAACCTTAAACTATAAGGATATCCAAAATAGCATTATCCTACCCTATCACATAATTATTCAAAGTAAATTCTCCTTTAGAATTATCTAAATTTTTTAATTATATATGTCATTATAAATATTATATTTTTAATATCATTTAGGACTAATTCTTTAATTTAATTTCATAGGTTATTGCTTTAGAATTCTTTAGCTACCACAAGACTAATACAATAATATAAAATATAGTTTAAAATATTATATAAATGATAAAAGTTTTATTATAAATTATAAGTCTAACATCCCATTTTTATAAGATTTATTATAGTTTAAAAGTTTTATGATAAAAGTTAGAGTTATAAGTTACAAATAATATTTACCAAAATTTTTAATCCAATTTATGTTAAAATAGTTTAATAATAAAATTCTAATTATAATAATTATTAAACATTAATCAACATAAAAAAACTTATATGATAATTGTAATTATAATAAACCATAAATCATGTTTTTTATGTAAAATAAATATTATTTCATAATATTAAACTTATATATGGGAATAACCAAAAAAAAATCTAAGAATAATAATTATATTTTTATTTATCAAATGTAAAATGTTATCAATAATGAGAAAAATATCAAAGAAAATCATAATTTATATTTTTTAAAATTCTATATGAAAACTTAAATTAGATCAATTAATCCTATTTAATTAAGTAGGCTGGCTAAATATCAACCCAATTAACTTAGTCAAAAATTAAAATCGATCAAAATAAAAAAAAACTATCAAAATTTTAATTTTTCCTAAATTTGATTTTAGACTTGATTGATTGAATCTAAATCCAATCAAGTAATCAAATTAGTCAATTTTATAATTGAGGATATAATTTAAAAAAAATAATTTTTAAAGGGTAAAACTATAATTTTTCACTTAGGATATTTGGAGGAAAATTTTGACTTCTATAAGGGTAGAACTAGAAAGTAAACTTAGGGACATATATCTCAATTATCTTATTTATGAGGGTAAAATTATCTTTTTATAAAAACCTAAATTATCCCTTTCTATGGCCGCTACATGAGGTGCAACCGTTGTCATGTGTGAGGCATCGCAATTGTCGCTTGCCCATGGCCTCCCCACCCATGCATGGTTATGCGAGCGCACTGCCTAGCAATCCTCATGGTCATCATGACACGATTGTGCACACACGTCCCGTAATGACCTCGTCTACCTTCGACATTCAGTGATGCTGGCCACGGTTAATAAACGCCACCACAATAGCATTGCTGCAACCAACATAGCTGTTGTAGGCAGCGATAATCACTACAACCATTGCACATAATGGCAATCGCCATAGTCGTCGCACGCAGCGACACTACATAGCCACTGCAACCGTTGAATGCGCCGTAGTTGCCACAATCTACAGTGCTTTCATTGCACACACAATCATTACCTATGACTAGGTTGGCAACCACTGAAGGCCACTGCCCTTGTCAACAACAGGCTATCGATAGTGGTCCATTAATTAAGCACGAGAAACGTTATATTACCTACAAGCAGGTGATAGGATGGATTGAATAAAAAAGTAAATTGACAATATAGACGAATTGTTCATGCATCGTAAATAAAAATCGATTAACACTTTTTCGCGAGTGAAAGATACTAACAAATAGACATAAAGTATTTCATTTCACAACTATGGCTCTAATACCAATTATGAGGATAAAAATCATGCTTATGCTATTATGCAAAAAATTTTAATATCAAAATTTAAAATTAAATAATAATATATCTAAATTTATGATACGTACCTTTTGATTGTTCTTAGAAAGTTTTTATCTGATTTGTAGGTGCACCATCATCACATCTAAAGTATATAGTGATATTGATCTATAAAGAGAACTAGATACATCTTCTCTCTCTTCCTATCCTTCTCAAAATTACTATGACCGATGAATTTAAAGACATAGGAAAGATGAGAGAAGATCTATAATTTCTCATTGACTGGTTCACGTGACTAAAATGATATAAGAGAAGATTTGTAATCTTTCAATAATATCATATATCTATAGATCCACATAATCAATTATTCGCACTAAGTCCCTAGGAGGTCATGTCCTTTTATAGGTAAAAACATAGGGTTTAAGATAAGTAATTGTTGAATTTTGAATTTTGATGATGAAATCAATTGGTAAATTGTTTGATCTAATCTATATGTTGAGATAAGTGTGTAGGATTAACTATGATAGTGGTAAGGCAAAAAGCAGATTTTGGGCCGGAGTCAAAGATCGGACGATACGTCGAAGATTTGGACAATATGTTGGAAGTTTGCTAGAAGCTCACCAAGAGTTCGTTAGGAGCTCGTTAAGAGTTCATCGGAAGTTTGCTGAGAGTTCATTAGGAGTTCGCTGAGAGTTTGTCAAGAGTTCACCAGAAGTTCGTCGGAAGTTTGCCAAGATGTTCGTCTGAAGATCGTCGAGAGAACAATCAACATACCGAACAAATATTACCTATTTAAATATTTTAATTATCATAGTTAGACCTTAAGTTGAGTTAGGATTGGGAGATAATCCCACTAACTCAGTTAAGTGCCAACTTGTTATAGACGGTCATCGCGCACCCGCAACAACTCCATTCAACGAACCGTTCGTCGCTCACATCCACATGTACAGCTTCTTGGCAGCATATTTTGCCTTGGTTTTAAGTCATTTTTCTTGTAAAAATATAAGTTTGAATAAGTTGCAGCGTTACCAAGCGATCGCTCATCGAACCGAGCAAGACAGCCCCAAAACAACCCAAAACAGCTCTGTTTTTGTGTGCCACGGGCTGTTTTCTGCAGTCCGCCTCCGCTCACCAAAACGTCAGTCATCTCAGTCCCTTCGAACACCCCGGGTGGCACAGAGCTGGATGGAGCTTCGGTATAGTGTTGGGCGTTGAACAACCTTTCACAAGTTCTCACGTTACCTTAACGGGAACTTGTTGTCACATCCGGCACCCGATGAGCAATTGTTTGTGGACTTGCAGCTGTTCGTTCAACCCTCTATAGTCCTTGTTTTCCCCCTCTCCCTCTTTTCTCTTGTGCATGCAATGTGCTCACTGAATTTCTTGTAAAGCTTCCTCTTTTCGCGAGACGTCCCAACTTGTCCGTGACTCGTTCTTTCGAACTAATCAACTTTCTCTTTTACAGGTCCTTTGGGACCTGCGAGAGGTTGCAAGTGGGCTGATCTTTGTGGAGCAATATCGCAAGGGCGAAGCGCGACTTAGGCAATGTAAGCTAAGTTCGCATCTTTGCCGCAAGGGTGCCTCGCGACTTAAGCAACGCAAGCTAAGTTCGCGTCTTGGCTGTAAGGGTGTCTCACACCTTAGGCAATTCCAGCTAAGGCCATGACATTGTGGTATCAGAGCGGGCAAGCACTTCGAGCGAGCAGCGAAGGAACTTCGTGCTAGTCATAGGTGCCAAGCAAACTAATCACGTGAGTGTCAGCACGTATGACTTAATACAGAATCCTTTTGCTTATTATATTTTGGCATATATCATTTTATAACTATTACATATGTGCATATATATATTGTGATGTCATTGGATTTGTGCAATGGGAATCGGATCGTGATGAGATCACGATAATGAGCTCGATTCACCTTTAAACACAGATCCTAAATCATCCCGGTCACAGGTTACTCGAGAGGGGCATCGTGATAACCGGACAGACTGGTGTGCTGTATACCTATCCATATGATGGATGCAGTTGGTCTCATAGCTGCTCATGTAGGGACACTAGGGATATAGTACAGGTGTTCATTGGAGAATGAGTTCACTGATTGATCCGCTTACGGAATGCAGGATGGTTGATGATGCCTTATTCTCAAACAGTGATTCCGTAGTCCTAGTGGTGTATCTAGTCCTTAGACTTGAGACACCAAGGATGTCTTGTATGAGTGCTCCACTCTTTGATACCATACTTATAGGTTTGGTTGTCCCATATCTAGTACAGCTGGTCATTGGGAGTGGTAGTCGACCTTACGAGGGCTATTGAGTGTCGATAGAGGATCATCCACTCTCGACATCATGAGAGGAATATCCCATATGTTCTTGCTCAGATAAATCCCTAGCCAGGGTCATTTGGGTTGAGAGAGAAAGAGTTATCCGGGAGAATCCGATTAGAGCGAGACTCGAGTAGAAACCGTATGGGTTTGATAGCACCATGCTTGATATACGGTCTCTGGGATATTAGATGGATGAGGGACTATAGGTACACGATAACTGAGGACAGACAGGTCTAATGGATTGGATTCTCCTGTATCGTTTGGGGACTACGGCGTAGTGGCCTAGTATGTCCGTAGTCGTTGAGTCAAGTGAATTATTACAGAGATAATAATTTACTGAGTTAGAAGGAGTTCTGACAGGTATGACTCACGGCCAGCTCGATATTGGGCTTAGAGGGTCACACACATATGGTAGGCATTGTGATGAGTAGAGGTTCGAATATGAGATATCCGACGGAGCCCTTGTCTTATTGGATATCCAATAAGCCCCTAAATTATTGGATCCCATGGACAAGATCCAATAAGAGCCCATGAGAGATTATTGGATAGAGATCCACTAAATCTAAAAGGCTTGGGTTATTGGATGCAGATACAATACCCACTAGGCGAGGATCCATTAGGGTTTGACAAGGGACCTCTATAAATAGGAGGGATTCAGAGCCTCATAGGCTAGAGCCTTTAATTGCCTCTCCTATTCTCCTTCCCCTCTCCACCTCTCTTAGATTTTTGAGGAGCGTCGTCGCAGCCCTGCTATATGGATCATCGCTAGAGAGGAGGACTCTTGACCTTCTTCACCCTCTCCTAAAGATCTGTAAGGAAACAGGGATATACGATCTCCCTAGTTAACACAATCTACTCTATACGCAGTTTTAAGTTTCGCAGATTTTGCGCACCAATCTTTGCACGACGGCGAACATCTCTTTAGGAATCAGGGATTTTGTTTTCTTGTTCTTCCGCTGCGCATGTGATGTCACCCCCAAGATTTCCCAACAATGGTATTAGAGCCAAGTTGTTCGTGCGAATGATTGGTTTTGAACTATGTGTGTTGTGTTTTGAAGAAACTTTTGACGTCAAAATCATGGACACATAAATAAGGAAGGGCAGCAATAGTTGTTATCCTCGATCTGCATGCATGCAGCGCAACTGAAGGTAGGCAGCACAGGGCTGCACCTACAGTAGCCGACCGGCGGCCTGCTTGCAGCAGGTTTGCAGCCGATGGGGCTGGTAGCCTGCGGGTGCCCCACCCACGGTCGTTGCCGCACGGCGCCAGCAGGTAGGGCTACAGGCAAGGCGGCCACCTGCGTGCAGGCACTGTGCTCGCGCGCAAGGGCAACGCCTGCGGGTGTTGGACCTGCGGGCAGAGGAACCGCGGGGCGAGGCGCCTGCAGCCGCAGCGCCCGCGGGCTGAGGTGCCACAGGGTAACGACGCTTGCGACCGCTGCTCCTAGGGCAAACCCCTCCCGTAGGGGTGGCCGCCCGACGGGGCACTGCACCTGCGGGTATAGTGCTCCCGGGGGCAGTGCCACCCGCAGGGGCGCCAACCCACGGTGGCACCCACCTATAGGGGCGGCGCCCCCGCCCCGCCGCACAGGCCGCCGCCAGCAGGGTGGTGGCGGCGGCAGCAGCAAAGGGGAGTAGGGCATTAGGGTTTTCTGGGCAAAAGATAGTTTTGACCCTTGGAATTTGAGAAATTTTAGTTTCTATCTCTTATCTAAATTATGAAAATACCCCTATGAATTCAGAAATTCCATATATGTCCCTAATTTCATAAAATACTAATTAATTAAAAGGTTTAGTTGATTATTATTTTTATCATTATCTAGTACTCCTACATGATGATGATTAATTATACATGTGATGTATGATGTATAGACGGATGATCATGGACCGTGTGATATGTGTACTTGTGATTATTATTATTGGAGTCTGCGAGCCTCCATTATATTTCTCGTTTATTGTCGGGCCTGCGTGCCTATGATTAAGTTGTAATCAAATGAGGAGGCGCAGCAGGAGCATGGATGCGATAACGGGACCTACGAGACGGACGATCGCGATGCATGAAGATGCATCAAGATGTCGACGGAACCGACGAGGACGAGATGGACGATCACAGGGCATGGAGATGCACCGTTGCACACATAGATCTTGATGTGAGTGATTAGGCCTACTAGCTTGGGCCTAATCACATTATGTTGTGGTCTATGATCATCTGATGTGATTGCTTATACACATACTAGATATGTATATATATTTACATGCGATGTAGATATATATTAAATATGTATATGTGTGACATGTCATATTAGGAGACCAAATCATAGAAACATCTCTCTCGATAATATTAAGTCGGTAAACGTTAGGCAATTAGATTGACCCACGTGGCCTTCCATCGTTATAAGTAGGAACCGATTCTCGATGTAGGTTGAGTTGGTCGAGTCCCTCGAGACTCACCTATATCGCGATTCACTATCTTACTTATGACATAGAGATGTCACCGGTGACCTGAGGACATGGTATGCTTGGTCGAGTCCCTCGAGGGTATATCATCAAATCAGACTCATCTTGTAACGAAGGTGTTGACTTAACCGAGCATCATGGTTGGTCGAGTCCCTCGAGGCCATGGTGATTCGAAGGCCGAATAGGACGGGAATCACAAGGAGTTGTGATCGACAAAAGTTGCCTACCTTTTAGGCTTAGTGTGATTGGTCGAGTCCCTCGAGGTTACACTAAGATGCTGATTGGATCCTGATCCCCACTAGAAGTCTGTCGGAGACTTCCGTTTCACGTGCTGAGGGTGTCGCATGACTCGTTAGTAAAATAGTGGGAGCATATTAAGATAGAAGTCCATATCTTGATAGTTTATTTTTTACAAATTCTGCATGTTATTCATTTCTGCTACATCTTTATTTTCAGAAAATGTCGCTTTCAAATCCCTTACGTGGCATACTTGATGTCAACCGCCTCACTAGTCCAAATTATACGGATTGGCTCTGTAACTTGAGAATTGTTCTCACAGCGGAGAAAATCATGTACGTCCTTGATACAGTGATGCATGCGCCCGAAGAAGGGGCAAACGAGGATGAGATCGCTCGCTACGTGAAGTACATTGATGACTCCACTCTTGCTCAGTGCTATATGTTGGGCTCTATGACTCTTGAGTTACAGAGACAACATGAAAAGATGGATGCCAGATCCATTCTCCTACATGTCCGTAAATTGTTTGAGGAACAGGGAAGGACTCAGCGATATGAGATATCTAAGAGCCTCTTCCGCACAAGGATGACTGAGGGGACACCGGTTCAGAATCATATCCTAAAGATGATTGAGTGGATAGAGAAACTTACTGGTCTAGGAATGGTCCTAGAGGATAACTTGTGTATGGACATTGTGCTTAAGTCCCTACTAGATTCCTTTTCATAGTTCATAATGAATTTTAATATGAACAAGTTTAAGGTGACTCTCCCAGAGCTCCTCAATATATTGAGGGAGGCAGAAAGTACTATGAAGAAAGAGAAGCCAATTCTCTATACTAGTGAGACCAGAAAGAAAAGGAAAGCAGAAAGGTCCTTTAAGAAGGGAAAGGGCAAGGACATACCAGGTAAAGTAAAAGTTGTTAAGAAAGACCCAGCAAAGGACAAAGGCCAGTGCTTCCACTATGGCAAAGATGGACATTGGAAGAGGAACTGCAAAGAGTACCTTACAGAGAGGGTGAAATAGAAGCTTGGAGAAGCTTCAGGTACATTCATGATCAATCTCTAATTGTCAGATTTTTGTGATAGTGCATTGGTATTGGATACTAGTATTGCTTATCACATCTACAATTTAATATAAATTCTAGTAAAGTCGAGGGGAGATTGATGAAAGGAATATTGCATAAAGCTTTGTTTATGCTAGACACTACTCCACATATCATGAATGTAAGTGTGTCTAAGAGGAAACGAGATGAGGTGAACAGTGCATACCTATGACATTGTAGGCTAGGTCACATCCATGAGGGAATGATTCAAAAGTTGCTACATGATGGATATGAGTCATATTCAACTTGCGAGCCTTGCCTTCGTGAAAAAACTGACCAACTCTCCATTTAGTCGAATTGGAGAGAGAGCCATTGAGCTATTGGAACTCATACATAGTGATGTCTGTGGACCCATGTCAACTCATGCCATTGGTGGTTACTCCTACTTCATTACCTTTACTGATGATTTCTCAAGGTATGGATATGTATACTTAATGAAGTACATGTCTGAGGCCTTTGAGAAATTCAGAAAGTATAAGAATGAGGTGGAGAACCAGACTGGAAAGAGTATCAAAACTCTTCGATCAGATCGAGAAGGTGAGTACTTAAGTACAAAATTTACTCAATTCCTCAAGGACCATGGGATATTATCCCAATGGACACCTCCTTCTACACCTCAACTCAATGGTGTCTCTGGAAGGAGGAATCGTACGCTATTAGATATGGTACGGTCCATGATGAGTTTCGCTGACCTACCCATCTTATTCTAGGGATATGCCCTAGAGACCGCAGCTTACCTTTTGAACAGAGTTCCAACTAAGTCGGTAGTGTCTACACCATATGAGATATGGAAATGGAAGAAGCTTGATCTTAAGGTTGTTAAGATTTGGGGCTGCCCTGCCCACGTTAAAAGACACAACCCTGATAAATTAGAATCAAGGACAGAGCAATGTAAATTTGTGGGATACCCCAAGGAAACTTGTGGGTATTATTTCTTTCATCTCGAGGACCAAAAGGTCTTTGTAGCTAAGAGAGCAGTGTTCCTTGAGAAAGAACACATTTTTGGTGGAGATAGTGGGAGAATGATAGAGTTGAGCGAGATTGGAGAACCGAGCTCAAGCATCACTCTACAGCCCGAGTCTGTTCAGGTACCTAATACACAAGTTTCAACTTTACGTAGGTCTGATAGAGTATCCCATCCTTTTGAGAGATATGTGGGACATATTAGAGGAGAGAATGTTGAGGATATTGATTCTCAGACCTACGAGGAGGCTATTATGAGTATAGACTCCGGGAAGTGGCAAAAAGCCATGAATTCTGAGATGGATTCTATGTACTCCAACAAGGTTTAGAACCTAGTTGATGCGCCTGAAGGTATTGTACCCATCGATTGCAAGTGTATCTTTAAGAAAAAGATCAGAGTAGATTGAAAGTTAGAGACTATAAAGCAAGGCTAATGGCTAAGGGGTATCGTCAAAGGCAAGGTGTTGACTATGACGAAACCTTCTTACCCGTAGCAATGCTAAAATCCATCAGAATTCTATTGGCTATTACAGCACACTGATTATGAGATCTGGTAGATGGATGTGAAAACCGCATTCCTCAATGTGAACCTCGAGGAGGAGGTATATATGATGCAACCTGAGGGATTCGTGTCTAAGAACTGCCCAGATAAGGTGTATAGGTTGCTTAGATCCATTTATGGACTAAAGCAAGTTTCCCGAAGTTGGAACATAAGATTTAATGAGGCAATCAGATCTTATGACTTCGTTAAGAACGAAGATGAGCCTTGTGTGTACAGGAAGGTAAGTGGGAGTGCTATCACCTTTTTGGTGTTATATATGGATGACATCCTGATCATTGGGAATGACGTAGAAATGCTATCCATAGTAAAGGCTTGGTTATCTAGATACATCTCTATGAAGGACTTAGGGGAAGCATCCTATATCTTGGGGATTCGAATCTATAGAGATAGATCCAAAAGGATGCTTGGCTTATCCCAGTCCAGGTATATAGAAACTATTGTCAAAAGGTTTGGCATGAAAAATTCCAAGAGAGATCTCATACCGATGAGATATGGGATATGGCTTTCTACGAGTATGTCCCCAAAGACTCCTGAAGAAAGGGCAAACATGTATATGATACCTTATGCCTTAGCAATAGGGTCTATCATGTATGTCATGCTATGTACTAGGCCTGATATAGCGCATGCTCCGAGTGTCACGAGCAGGTATCAGGCGGATCCAGGCTTGGAGCATTGGAAAGCAGTAAAGTGTATCCTTATATACTTGAGAAGGACTAAGGATCTTTTACTAGTATATGGAGGTAATAACCTTAAGGTTGAAGGCTACACAGGCTCAAGTTTTCAATCTGATGTCAATGATAGCAAGTCGAATTCAGGGTATGGGTACACCTGGAATGGAGGAGCAGTGTGCTGGAAGAGTTCCAAGCAAGATACTACTGCTGACTCGACCATAGAGGCAGAGTACATTGCTACATCAGATGCAGCAAAGGAGGGAGTTTGGGTGAAGAAGTTCATCATAGAATTGGGAGTCGTGCCGAGTAGCGAGGAGCCGATCTCCTTTTATTACGACAACAACGGGGTGATTGCTCAAGCGAAGGAACCTAGGTCTCATCAGAAATCTAAACATGTTCTGAGGAGGTTCCACCTTATCAGAGAGATCGTAACCCGAGGAGATGTAGCAGTGGAAAGAGTTCTATCTGAAGATAACATTATAGATCCACTGACAAAGTCGTTGTCTCATATTGTCTTTGAGCGTCACAAGGGTCTGATGGGGATCGGACACATAGGTGATTGGCTTTAGGTCAAGTGGGAGATTACTAGTCATAGGTGCCCAGTAAGCCAATCACGTGAGTGATGACACGTATGACTTGATACAAAATCCTTTTGCTTACTATATTTTGGCATATATCACTTTATAATTATTGCATATATGCATATATATATTGTGATGTCCATGGATTTGTGCAATGGGAATCGAATCGTGATGAGATCACGATAATGAGATCGATTCACCTTTAAACACAGATCCTAAATAATCCCGGTCATAGGTTACTCGAGAGGGACATCGTGATAACCAGACAGACTGGTGTGCTATATACCTGTCCATATGATTGATGCAGTTGGTCTCATAGCTGCTCATGTAGGGACACTAAGGATACAGTATAGGTGTTCATTGGAGAATGAGTTCACTGATTGATCCTCTTATGGAATGTTGGATGGTTGATGAGTGCTCCACTCTTTGATACCAGACTTATAGGTTTGGTTGTCCCAGATCTAGTACAACTGGTCATTGTGAGTGGTAGTCGACCTTACGAGGGCTATTGAGTGTCGATAGAGGATCATCCACTCTCGGCGTCATGAGAGAAATATCCCATGTGTTCTTGCTCAGACAAATCCCTGGCCAGGGTCATTCGGGTTGAGAGAGAAAGAGTTCTCTGGGAGAATCCGATTAGAGTGAGACTCGAGTAGAAACCATATAGGTCTGACAGCACCATGCTCGATATACGGTCTCTAGGATATTAGATGGATGAGGGGCTATAGGTACATGGTAACTGAGGACAGACATGTCCAATAGATTGGATTTTCCTATATCGTCTGGGGATTATGGCGTAGTGGCCTAGTACGTCCGTAGTCGATGAGTCAAGTGAATTATTACAGAGATAATAATTTACTAAGTTAGAAGGGGCTCTGATAGGTATGACTCATGGCCAGCTCGATGTTGGGCCTAGAGGGTCACACACATATGGTAGGCATTGCGATGAGTAAAGGTTCAGATATGAGATATCCTACTGAGCCCTTGTCTTATCAGATATCCAATAAGCCCCTGAATTATTGGATCCTATGGACGAGATTCAATAAGAGCCCATGAGAGATTATTGGATAGAGATCCACTAATCTAAAAGGCTTGGGTTATTGGATGTAGATCCAATACCCACTAGGCAAGAATCCATTAGGGTTTGACAAGGGACCTCTATAAATAGGAGGGATTCAGAGTCTCATAGGCTAGAGCCTTTGCTTGCCTCTCCTATTCTCCTTCCCCTCTCCACCTCGTTTGGAGTATTGAGGAGGACGCTTGACCTTCTTCACCCTCTCCTAAAGATCTGCAAGGAAACAGGGATATACGATCTCGCTAGGTAACACGATCTACTCTATACCCAGTTTTAAGTTTTACGAATTTTGCACACCAATCTTCGCACGACGGCAAACATCTCTTTGGGAAGCAGGGATTTTGTTTTCTTGTTCTTCCGCTGCATATATGATGTCGCCCCCAAGATTTCCCAACACTTCGCAACTTCGCCATGGTAAAGCATCATGGCGAATCAAGTAAGGCGGGGCAAGCCGGACCCTTGCCCCAAGTAGCCGTAGGTGAGCTGCATGTGCACACTCGCTCTTATGTTATTGTAGCCGCTCAAGAGGAGCGCGACAACAATCATGATGAGCAAGAAGTTGGCTACTCTCTACGAGCAGAGGAGGCACAATCTGGAGCGCCAACTTGGAAAAAGAGTCACAAGGAGAGACTCACAATGGCGGAAACCTGCTTGGATGTTCTTGAAGTGAGCGTAGAGGAACTCTGCCATGGCCAACAAAGGCTTGTTATGGTAGAGAGCTCGCAAGAGGAAGCGGAGTCCAAGATCGACAAGGTGGAGGCCCTAGTCGATCGATTGTCAGATGACACCAAAGACTCCGTACAACACTTGCAAGAAGTTGTGGCGGAACTCACTTCGAGAGTGACCGTGCTCACAAGGGCGCTGAATGCGGGAGGAAGCAAAACCCGCATTGCACTGCCACAAAACTTGAGGGCACCCGAGCCTCATGGTTATGGAGGGACTAGAGATGCTAAAGAGCTCGAGAATTTTCTATTCAACATGGAATAATACTTTCGAGCTACGAGGCCTGATTCTAAAGATACCAAAGTTTCTATAGTAACAGTGTATCTGAACAGAGATGCAAAACTTTGGTAGAGAACCCATTGGGAGGAGATCCAACAAGGTCGGTGTCGAGTTGACACATGGGAGGACTTGAAGTGGGAGTTGAGAACTTAGTTCCTACTAGAGAACACCAAGTTCGTCGCAAGAAGGAAGTTGAGACAACTCCGCCAAAATACTTCTATCCGAGACTACGTGAAGTAATTTTCTGCGCTAATGCTGGACATCCAAGACATGTCCGAGAAGGATAAGCTGTTTAGCTTCCTTGATGGTTTGAAGCCATGGGCGCAACAAGAACAACATCGAAGGAATGTCACCGATTTGGTCGGGGCAATTGCTGCCGTAGAAAGGCTCACCGACTTCGTTTCCTCCGAAGACCCGAGAAGAAGGAAACAATCTTCAAGTAATCACCCTCCAAAATATTCTCGAGGGAAGGAGCTCGAGGGCAAACAAAAGAAGAAGAGTTCCCACAAAGGGCCAAGCCCGAAAGGCAAGGCCTCGAAACCTGGCGGATGCTTCTTGTGCGGAGGGTGACACATGGTGAGGGAGTGCCCACAAAAATAGGCACTCAATGCTTTAACAGTTTCCATCCACCCTCTCAAATCGGACAAGGGCAAGGCTATCACTCTTAGTTCGAGTAGTTATGAAGCCAGCAACAACGATGAGGAGTCGCAAGGACCCCAAATGGGAGCCATGTGTTTGTTGAATGCCATGCGGGGTCAAGTGGTGGAGAACCTGAAGACAAGGCAACAAAAAGAAGGAAGTGGCAAGCTGATGTATGTAGACATCAAGCTTAATGGCCAAACAACTTGTGCAATGGTGGACACGGACGCTACCCACAACTTTATTATCGATCGAGAAGCAAAGCGACTTGGGTTGATCTTGGAGAAGAGCCCAAGTCGAATGAAGGCAGTGAACTTGGAGGCCAAGCGAATCTTCGGGTTGGCAAAGGGAGTTCCCATCAAGATCGGAACATGGAGCGGGAACACCAACATGATGGCGGTGCCATTGGACAACTTCTATGTGATTCTTGGAATGGAGTTCATGCACACGGTGAAGTTGGTGCCTATGCCATTCCTAAACTCCCTATGTATGATGGGAGGTGAAGACCCCTGCGTGCTTCCCATCTCTCGGAGAGGAACCAAAGAACCCCAACATATAGCGACATTGTAACTGAAGAAAGGAGTGCAAAAAGGTGAATTAACATTCGTGGCTACTATGAAGCTAGAGCCACTTAACGAGAAGGCTATTCAAGAACCTGTAGTGGTGGTGAACATCCTGAAAGAGTTCAATGATGTTATGCCACCCGAGTTGCCGAAGACTCTTCCACCACGCAAGGGCGTGGATCACAACATCGAGCTAGAACCAGGAGTGAAGCCTCTAGTGAGACTACCCTACCGCATGTCCCTGCCAGAGTTGGCAGAACTCAAGAAGCAATTAGGTGAACTGCTAAGTGGTGGTCTTATCTGCAGCTCTAAAGCACCATTTAGAGCTCCTGTTCTCTTCTAGAAGAAACAAGATGGGAGCCTCCGACTATGCATTGATTACCGAGCCCTCAACAAAGTGATAGTGAAGAACAAGTATCCTATCCCGCTCATCGCGGACTTGTTCGACTAGTTATGCAAAGCAAGTATTTCTCAAAACTCGACCTTAGGTCGGGGTATTGGCAAGTGCATATTGCTGAAGGCGATGAAGCGAAGACTACTTGTGTGACCAGGTATGGAGTGTTTGAGTTCTTGGTGATGCCTTTCGGCTTAACTAATGCTCCGGCCACGTTCTACATTCTCATGAATCAGCTATTCAAGGAGTATTTGGATAAGTTCGTGGTCGTCTACTTGGATGATATCGTCGTCTATAGTCAAACGCTTGAGGAGCATGTCAAGCACCTTCGAATAATTTTCAAGGTTCTCAAGGAGAACACTTTGTTCATGAAAAGGGAGAAATGCTACTTTGCCCAAACGAAGATCTTATTCTTGGGGCATCGAATCGGTGATGGTTCCATTCGGATGGACAAATCAAAAGTGCAAGTGGTTGTGGAATGGTGAACTCCAAAGAAGATGCTAGAGTTGAGATCCTTCCTTGGTTTCGTCAACTACTATCGATGCTTCATAGCGGGGTATTCGAAGTGTGCAACTCCACTGATAGAGTTGTTGAAGAAGGAGTAGCCTTGGAAGTGGTCTGACAAATGTGAAATAGCATTCTAAGACATGAATGCTACTGTTATGGAAGAACCGATGCTCAAATTGCCAGACTATGGGGAGCCTTTTAAAGTCCATACAAATGCTTCAGACTTCACTATTGGGGGAGTACTCATGCAGGAGGGTCATCCGGTGGCCTACGAGAGCCGCAAGCTCAATGAGACCGAGCGACGGTATCCAGTGCATGAGAAGGAGATGACAATGGTGATCCACTGCCTATAAGTTTGGCGACACTACCTTCTCGGATCATGATTTGTGCTGAGGATAGATAACATCACTCTGAGCTATTTCCAAACACAGAAGAAACTTTCCCCAAAGCAAGCACGATAGCAGGACTTCCTGGCTGAATTTGATATGGCAATGGAGTACAAGCCTGGAAAGGCAAATGTCATGGCCGATGCATTAAGTCGGAAGGTGGACACGTGAATGCCATATAATTGGAGGGCGGAGGCCAAGTGAGTCAGTTACACTCCAACTTCCTTTCCAAGATTAGGGATGTACTGTATAGTGACCCCCAGGCAGTCATCCTGATACAGCTCATAAAAGAAGGCAAGACACGATGATTTTGGGTCCAGGAGGGACTCGTGTACACAAAGGAGAATATGGTTTATATTCCTCGAGTAAACAATTTGAGGCGTGAACTCTTAAGAGAGTGTCACGATTCCCTTTAGGCTAGACACCCAAGTATTCATCGAATGTTGGCTCTCGTAGAGAGGGCCTTCTATTAGCCGAAGATGGGGACTGATGTGGAGGAATATGTTCAAACATGCCTCACTTGCTAATAAGACAAGGTAGAGTAGCGGAAGCCAGTGGGACTTTTGGAGCCGTTGCCCATACCAGAAAGGTCATGGGAGAGCATTTCCTTAGACTTCATATCAAGCTTGCCACTAGTAGGGAGACTCAGATCAATACTCACGGTAGTCGATCGATTTTCAAAGTATGCAACTTTCATTGCTGCTCCCCTACATTATTCAGCAAAGGAGGCGGCCAAGCTGATGATGAAGGATGTGGTGAAATATTGGGGAGTCTCACACTATATCATAAGTGATCGAGATGCTTAGTTCCTGGGATGATTCTGGACCGAGCTATTCAAACTGTTGGGATCCAAGTTATACTTCTCTACAAGTCTCCACCCCTAGATGGATGGCCAAACTGAGAGGATAAATTCGCTCTTGGAGCAATATCTTTAGTACTATGTGAGTGCCAACCAACGAGATTGGGTGAAATTGTTGGATATTGCCCAATTCTCCTACAACTTGCAATAGAGCTCTGCATCCAATAAGAGCCCCTTCGAGATCATTACAGTACAACAACCATCAACTCCTCACACCCTGACAATTGGGTATACTGGGAGTAGTTCGTCAGCCTACCACTTCACAAAGGAGTGGCACCAAAATGCAGATATTGCGTGGACTTACTTGGAGAAGGTGGCAAAACGGATGAAGAAGTGGGCAGACTTGGGAAGGCGACCACAAGAGTTCAAGGTCGGCGATTTGGTGTTGGTAAAGCTCCAACCAGTATCACTCCAATTCTTTAGGAACAAAGTCCACAAAGGATTGGTGCGCAAGTATGAAGGGCCCTTCCCAATTATCAGCAGGGCAAGCAACGTCTCCTACAAATTGCAGCAACCGACGTGGTTCAAAATTCACAATATTCTTCATGCCAGCAACCTAAAAGCCTACCACTCAGATCCGCAAGATATTTCCTGAAGTGTTTCAACTCGGCTACCCTACACCACAGCCTCTTACGAGAAGCGAGTTGAAACCATTCTAGCAGATCGCAAGATAAAGCTACCCAATAGAGCTGAGCATATAGAGTACTTGGTGAAGTGGCGAAAGCTTCCCCAAACTGAAGCCAGTTGGGAGCCTAAAGATGCCCTACGACATGAAGAAGCAATCATCAACAACTAGCAACAAGCGTCGATGAGGGCGTCGATAGATTAAGTGGTGGAGAATGTTACAGACGGTCATCGTGCACCCGCAATAACTCCGTTCAACGAATCGTTAGTTGCTCACATCTATATGTATAGCTTCTTGGCAGCATGTTTTGCCTTGGTTTTGAGTCATTTTGCAGCGTTACCAAGTGACCACTCACCGAACCGAGCAAAACAGCACCAAAACAACCCAAAACAGCTCCGTTTTCATGTGCCACAGGTAGTTTTCTGTAGTCTGCCTCTTGTTGAATCTCGAATTTTGATGATAAAATCAATTGATGGGTTATTTTTATCTAATCCATATTATTGAGTTAAGTGTGCAGGATTAACTACGATAACCAGAAAATGTTGAATCTCGTATTTTGATGATGAAACTACTTGATATATGTTTATGATTTAATCTGCATTTTGAGTGACACAGGGTGCTTCGATCAAGATGAGACAATTAAAGCAGGAACATCATGTTGTGCCGGAGGAACATGACAGAAGATTGGACGTCGGACCGATGGATCGGTCGACGTATCGACAGAAGGCTTCGGGCTGTGGACTCGGGCATCGGGCTAAGAAGAGCGGGTATTGTGCCAAGGATATCGGAGTTGCGGAGTCAACTGGCCGATTGGGCAAGAGGCTGCAGGAAAGGATGATGCGCCGAAGAATCGGACGAAGCGTCGAGGTACCAATGACATGCCGGACAACTTGGTTAATTGCTTAGGATTAATTGTCTCGATCAAAGTTTTTGTTTTGAGTGTGCAGGATTAACTACGATGAAAGTAAGACATGCAGTAGGAGATTGCGCTGGAGTCATGACAATGATCACGTTGGGAGTTCGAGAGCTCGACGGAAGTTCGGACAGTCGTCGGAGGTTCTGCGGGAACAAATCTGAGAAGTCCAGAAGCTTGCCAAAGGAGCTCGTCGGAACTTGCCAAGTGGATCGTCGCAGTCCAGGAGTTTGCCGGAAGTTCGTCGGAAACTCGCCGGAAGAAGCGGGTGACGCACCAAAGCAAGCTGCAGAATATGTCTTAGGAAATAATCGTAGTTAGCACTTTGATTAAGTTAGAAATGGGAGGTGATCCCATTAGCTTAATCCTGGGGCAATTGGGCCCCTGAAGAACTCAAATTGGGTCGAATGGTTCAACCCATTCGGACCCAGGTTGTTGTGGGAGGTGCAACCGCCCAGGCAGGGAGGTAGCACCGCCCAGGTTATGTCTCCCAGCGAGACTAGGCGGTGCAACCGCCCCAGCCAAGAGGTGCAACCGCCCAGGGCTCAGTCTTCGAGCGAGACTGGGCGGTGCAACCTCCTCTGTCTGGAGGTAGCACCGCTAGAGCTCAAGTTTCGAGCCCTACCAGGCGGTGCAACCTCTCCAGTCAGGCGGTGCAACCGCCTGAGCTTGGTCTTCGAGCTCTGGCAGAGATGTGCAACCGCCTCTGACAGAGGTGGCACCGCCCAGAGGCTCAGTCTTCGAGCTCTGCCAGGCGGTGCAACCTCTCCAGTCAGGAGGTGCAACCGCCTGATCCCGGAATTCCGGGAATTAACAGATTTGAGCTCCAAATTTGAACTGGGTTGGGGCCTATAAATACCCCACCCATTCAGCACTGAAAGCATAGCATATACACTCGAAATCTTGCTGTCTTTCTGTGTTTCTTAGAGCTCAAAACTGCTAGTTCTCCTCCTTCTATTCTTCAAGTTTGAATTGTAAAGAGAGGAGAGAAAACTTCTGTAAGGGTTGTCTCCTAAGCCCGTAAAAAGGAGTGAATCTGTAAGAGGGTGGTTGGCCTTCGCCTATTGAAGGAAGGCCTCTAGTTGACATCGGTGACCTCATCGGTGGAGGAAGCCAAAAGTGGAGTAGGTCAAGACTGACCAAACCACTCTAAATCTCTGGTTTGCTTTTATTTTGAGCATTTTATCATTACTGCAAACCTCCTACATAGCTACTACTCTCTGCGCCTTTACGAACAAGTTTCTAAGTTCTAATCTTTCCGAATCTGCATTCAGACATAAAACGGTGTTTTCGTACGATCTTTACATCGCAGCTTATATTTACTTCTTGAGTCTGTTTATAACTACAAACTGTCTTTTGCGCTTTTACGAATGAGTTTCTGTGTAGTTTACGTTTACATCTTGATTCCATTTATAACTGCAAACTGTCTTCTGCGCTTTTACGAACGAGTTTCTTTGCAGTTTACATTTACGTTTTGTTTCCATTCATAACTGCGAACTGTCATCTGCGCTTAGACATAAACTGCGTTTAGATGTAAACTGTGTTTGGACGCAAACTGTGTTTAGACGCAAACTGCGCTTAGACGCAAACTGTGTTTAGACGCAAACTGTGTTTAGATGCAAACTGCGCTTAGACGCAAACTGTGTTTAGACGCAAACTGCTCTTAGACGCAATCTGCGCTTAGACGCAAACTGCGCTTAGATACAAACTGTGAATCGGCTTTTGCATCATAATAGATTTTATCGAACGAACGCACCTTTCGGTTTTAATCGCTGTAAGATTTCCGCTGCACTAATTCACCCCCCCCCTCTTAGTGCTCTCGATCCTAACAATTGGTATCAGAGTGGGGTATTTCTCATTTCAGATTTACACCCGAGAGAAATGGCTCTTCAAGAGGGCTTTTCGGTCTTTCGTCCACCGTTCTTTAACGGATTGGACTACACTTATTGGAAAACTCGAATGAGAGTTTTCTTGATTTCTCTAAATCTAGATTTATGGAATATCATTGAAAACGGCTTTCAACTTCCCTCTAAACCGATGAACGAATTGTCGGATTTAGAGAAGAAGTATTTTTTTTTAAACGCAAAGGCTATGAATGCCTTATTTTGCACTTTGGACAAAAATGAGTTCAATCGGGTTTCTTTGTGCGAAACGGCTTTCGCTATTTGGCGCACTCTTGAAATCACGCACGAGGGAACTAGTAGAGTCAAAGACTCGAAAGTTAATATTTTACTACATGATTTCGAGCTTTTTCATATGAAACCAAGCGAAACCGTTGTTGACATGTACACTCGTTTTACGGATGTCGTCCATGGTTTAAAATCACTTGGTAAAAGCTTTTCGGATTTTGAACTCGTTAACAAAGTTTTGCGCTCACTTTCTAAAACTTGGGATTCAAAAGTAACTACTATTCAAGAATTGAAAAACTTAGAACCAATTTCCACTTGAAGAACTAATTGGTTCATTGATCACATATGAAATGACGTGCAATGCACGTGAAGAACTTGAGAACCACCTTCCAAAGAACAGGAAGGATTTGGGACATAGAACATTTGAAGACCACTCGAGCATAAGCTCAAGTGATGGTGAACTTAAACTACAAATGAAACAAAAATTAAAAAGTAAAAAGAACGGAACTACTTGCTTTGAACGCAAGAAGAAGAACAAAAATTGGGATGAATCGAGTTCCTCCGAAGACGAGGAGAAAATCAACAAAGGCGAGGTGGCAAACTACGCCTTTACGCCTTTCGACGCTGAGGTAATCAAAATGCCTTTAATTTACTTTGAAATTACATGATGCTTTTCATAAAGCATTTTTTTTTAATTTTCTTGAAAATTGCATGTTTAATAATCTTATAATGAAAATACAAACAGTTAGGAATCATGCTTATCATTATAGTAATTTTGAAAATAATCATGAAAATTGTATGTTTATGATAACAAAATGATTTTGATTAAAAATACCTTATGAAATCATGCTATATGTGGTTGAGAAGTAATAATGTGTATCATGTTAATTTCCATTGTTATTTCTCGATTTTGAGTAAATGAAATCATGAATCTATTTATAAATTTTGTGAGCCATAAAAATGATTTTAATAATTTAAAATTGAAATAAGTTTTATCAAAATCATGATCTTGATTTATCAAATTGAATGAATTGACAATGAATAATGAATTTTCTCTTGAATGATTGTGACTTGTATTCCTTGTATTCATGATATGATTTTTATGCAATTCTTTGTACTCATGAAATATTTATCTCATCACCCAATTATTCCTTTTCAATACTCCTCAAGTGATGATATGAATGCATGAGATATTAATGAATTTATTTTGATGTATGCAAATGAGAAGTTTCGATCATGCATGGTAGGATGCAATGTGACAAATTAATACCATGATGATTTGAAATAGTTATGATTTGGAATGATGCATATGCTTTTTATTATGATAATGTATGATGTGTATCATAAATGCTTAAAAAAATTAAATAAATAAATGTTTATATCATGTTAGATGGTTTTACATATTATGCATGGTAAGCTATAGTGATGAGTGAAACAATGATTGAAATAATATGAATGATGAATTTAAATCATGCATATAATAATGAGTTTATATGTTCTGAAAATGTGCATGTTTTAATTTCAAAATATAATGATGCACAAATGAGATTGATACTAACCTTTGTCATGATTTAAAAATTGATGTAAAGGTTTTTTTCCTTTTTTTTGACAATGACAAAAGGGGAGATAGCTAGCTTGCACAATTCAAGAAGAAAGCAAAAATTACATTTCTCAAAAGAGAAGAAATTGCTATCTTGAACATTACCAAGAAGTGCTATCTTGCAAATCTCATGACACACAAATGCAATCATGCAAAATTTGTAATTTTGCACATCATTAAAATTTATGATGCTTTGGTAATTATGCATGTTCTAAAATGTTATAAAATTCACTAGCTTGCTTGATGTAGAACTTAGCTGTATTGAACATCACCAAGGAATGCTGTCTTGCCTATCTCAAGAAGCAAAAAGTTAACTTGCACATCTAGCAAAACTTATATTTCAAGAAGCAAAAGTTGCTTTCTTGAACATCTCAAAATTGCTAGCTTGTGGGCCTTAAAATGTAAAATTTTTTTGCTAGCTTGTATATGGTAAACTTGCTATCATACTACCATGATGATGAGCATGCCTTATCTTCATGATTATATTTGAAAAACTATGGCAAAAATATGTCCGATTGATTAAACGTGTTAAATTTCATTTTTGGATTTTCTTGATCCCAACAATTGGATTTTCTTGATACATTATCCTCTTCCGAATTTAACAAGCATATGTCATATCAAGTTTAATTCACATCATTGATTTTTGACATATGGAATCATCTAGCAAATGCACTTATCATGTGAAAAATATTTTTCAAAAAACATATTTGATGATTCCCTCTTATAAAAGGAAGATATTTTTACATACAAGGATTTGACTCACTTACATATCTTAATCCTTGCAAAAATGAAGTGTGCTTTAATATCTTATCGATTTGAACTTCACATATGGCTTTCCTCCTTCATGTAAAAAGATAACAAATAAAAAGGAAGAAGCAATAAAAGCTATCTCCATGTCATGTTTTCCTCGAGATGTTTGCATTACTGGTATCCTATCACTCACTGTTGGAAAATAGCATGAACCAACTTATGGCATCGCACTTATATTTAAAATTTGCTTATATCGTTCTCCTTGTTGTTGATGACAAAGGGGGAGAAATATATGAATTGATATGTTTGCTATCACTAATGTTGATATGGTTGCTGTCACTGATGCTATGATTAGGCCATCCTTACATCACCAAATAATATATGATTGCTATCATTGCTATATGCCCTGTATCAAGATATCAAACAAAAATTTGCATCGTACGAGCTGATATCTTACCATGTGATGCAATGCTACACTTGCTAAAATATTCGAAATGTGTACATCATGAAATGATATCAAAATCTTGCTTCACAGCTTTACATGTCGATATCATGCCATATGATGAAATGCTACAATTGATAAACACTGCAAAGGAAGCAAAGATTTGCTAGCTTGCAACTTGCATATTTCAAGAAGCAAGAGTTGCCTTCTTGAATATCTCTAAACTGCTAGCTTGGAAGTTTTAAAATGTTGTAACATTGCTAGCTTGCATGTGCTATCTTGTATGCCGTAAAACTTGCATATCTAAAACTTGATAGCTTGAATGTTCTAAGCATGATGTAACATTTGCTAAATTTTCTGGCTTCAAAACTGCATGACGATAAACCTTGATATTACATTTTTCATGCAATGAGTTAAACTTATATCACAAACACTTGATTGTGGTACTTCTTCTTTTTGTTGATGACAAAGGGGGAGAAGTAGTTGATGACATGACATGTTATGCATAAGTTTATGATGACATGTTGCTTGGATTTTTGAATCCAAGAGTTTCTATCAATATGACATATTGATAGGGGGAGTCTGTTTAAACTCCGGGAGTTAAGTTTAACTCCGTCATCGAGTAGTTGTCATCATCAAAAAGGGGGAGATTGTTGAATCTCGTATTTTGATGATGAAACTACTTGATATATGTTTATGATTTAATCTACGTTTTGAGTGACGCAGGGTGCTTCGATCAGGATGAGACAATTAAAGCAGGAACATCATGTTGTGCCGGAGGAACATGTCAGAAGATTGGACGTCGGGCCGATGGATCGGTCGACGTATCGACAGAAGGCTTCAGGCTGTGGACTCGGGCATCGGGCCAAGAAGAGCGGGTATTGTGCCAAGGATATCGGAGTTGCGGAGTCAACTGGCCGATTGGGCAATAGGCTACAGGAAACGACGATGCGCCGAAGAATCGAACGAAGCGTCGAGGGACCAATGACATGCTGGACAACTTGGTTAATTGCTTAGGATTAATTGTCTCGATCGAAGTTTTTGTTTTGAGTGTGCAGGATTAACTACGATGAAAGTAAGACATGCAGTAGGAGATTGCGCCGGAGTCATGACAATGATCACGTTGGGAGTTCGAGAGCTCGACGGAAGTTCGGACAGTCATCGGAGGTTCTGCAGGAACAAATCCGAGAAGTCCAGAAGCTTGCCAAAGGAGCTCGTCGGAACTTGCCAAGTGGATCGTCGCAGTCCAGGAGTTTGCCGGAAGTTCACCGGAAACTCGCCGGAAGAAGCGAGTGACGCACCAAAGCAAGCTGCAGAATATGTCTTAGGAAATAATCGTAGTTAGCACTTTGATTAAGTTAGAAATGGGAGGTGATCCCATTAGCTTAATCCTGGGGCAATTGGGCCCCTGAAGAACTCAAATTGGGTCGAATGGTTCAACCCATTCGGACCCAGGTTACTATGGGAGGTGCAACCGCCCAGGCAGGGAGGTAGCACCGCCCAAGCTATGTCTCCCAGCGAGACTGGGCGGTGCAACTGCCCCAGCCAAGAGGTGCAACCGCCCAGGGCTCAGTCTTCGAGCGAGACTGGGCGGTGCAACCTCCTCTATCAGGAGGTAGCACCGCCAGAGCTCAAGTTTCCAGCCCTGCCAGGCGGTGCAACCTCTCCAGTGAGGCGGTGCAACCGCCTGAGCTCGGTCTTCGAGCTCTGGTAGAGAGGTGCAACCACCTCTGACAGAGGTGGCACCGCCCAGAGGCTCAGTCTTTGAGCTCTGCCAGGCGGTGCAACCTCTCCATTCAGGAGGTGCAACCGCCTGATCCTGGAATTCCGGGAATTGACAGATTTGAGCTCCAAATTTGAACTGGGTTGGGGCCTATAAATACCCCACCCATTCAGCACTGAAAGCACAGCATATACACTCGAAATCTTGCTGTCTTTCTGTGTTTCTTAGAGCTCAAAACTGCTAGTTCTCCTCCTTCTATTCTTCAAGTTTGAATTGTAAAGAGAGGAGAGAAAACATCTGTGAGGGTTGTCTCCTAAGCCCGTAAAAAGGAGTGAATCTGTAAGAGGGTGGTTGGCCTTCGCCTATTGAAGGAAGGCCTCTAGTTGATGTCGGTGACCTCATCGGTGGAGGAAGCCAAAAGTGGAGTAGGTCAAGACTTTATGAACAAGTTTCTGGTTTGCTTTTATTTTGAGCATTTATTTTGAGCATTTTATCATTACTGCAAACCTCCTACATAGCTACTGCTCTCTGCGCCTTTATGAACAAGTTTCTAAGTTCTAATCTTTCTAAATCTGCATTTAGACGTAAAACAGTGTTTTCGTACGATCTTTACATCGCAGCTTACATTTACGTCTTGAGTCTGTTTATAACTGCAAACTGTCTTTTGCGCTTTTACGAACGAGTTTCTGTGCAGTTTACGTTTACGTCTTGATTCCATTTATAACTGCAAACTGTCTTCTGCGCTTTTACGAACGAGTTTATTTGTAGTTTACATTTACATTTTGTTTCCATTCATAACTGCGAACTGTCATCTGCGCTTAGACGTAAACTGCGTTTAGAGGTAAACTGTGTTTGGACGCAAACTGTGTTTAGACGCAAACAGCGCTTAGACGCAAACTGTGTTTAGACGCAAACTATGTTTAGACGCAAACTGTGTTTAGACGCAAACTGCTTTTAGACGCAATCTGCGCTTAGACACAAACTGCGCTTAGATACAAACTATGAATCGGCTTTTGCATCATAATAGATTTTATCGAACGAACGCACCTTTCAGTTTTAATCGCTGTAAGATTTCCGCTGCACTAATTCACCCCCCCCCCCTCTTAGTGCTCTCGATCCTAACAGAAAACACAAAGCAAGGATACCGGAGTCAAGTTCGATGGACGTTTAAGAGTCTGAAGAATCATCGGAGATGCTGCCGAAACCAACCGAGAAGAAATCGGGAACCTATCGGAATTTTCGGAAGTTCGCCGAAGAGATCGTCGGAGGTTCACGGAGATCACCGAGAAGGCTCGGCTACTCATTAAAGTCATCACAAGTTCGGGAGCTTGCTAGGAGTCCGTCGGAAGAAGTTCGTCGGAAAGCTTACTGGAACAAGACTCGACGTTCACGGTAGAAAAATTGCTTAGGATGTGTTTTGTTATGTAGTTAACTTGTAATTAGGATTAGGATTAAGAGATAATCCTATATCCTGGTTAGGGGCCAACTGGGCCCAAAATTAGACTTGGTTTGGTCTAAGATTGAAGCCCAACCAATCAACCGAAGAGTCTGGTGGTGGCACCGCCCAGCACTGATAGGCGGTGGCACCGCCAACATCGGGAACCCAACGAGAATTCAAATTTGGAGCCCAAATTTGAATCCTCTTGAGGCTTATAAATAACCCTCAAATCTCAGCTGAGATTACAACTTTTTGAGCAGCAATTGTTTAAGAGAAAGGCCTTAGAAAAGTCTTAGCTAGTCTTGTTTTCAATTTGCTAGTGTTCACCTCCTTCTTTCTTGCTGAAAATCTGTAAGAGAGTGAACCGCTTGTAAAAGAGTTGTAAGAGGGGTATTCACCCTTCCCTTTCAAGAGATTTGCTAGTGGAAGGTGGGAGCCTCATCAAAGAGGGGCCTCGCAAGTGGATGTAGGTCACTTGACCGAACCACTTCAAAAATAGCATAATCTCTGGTTTGCATTTCATTACTGCTATTTACATTACTGCAAACCTTCTTACTTGCTTTATTTCATCATTACCTTTGCTGCACAACTTTGCGAATACGCTTTCAAGTTAAGCACTTCCGATTCCGATTTTTATCGTACAATAGATTTGTTGAAACCAACGTTTTAATCCGCTGCACTAATTCACCCCCCCCTCTTAGTGCCGCTCCGATCCTAACAATTGGTATCAGAGCAAGACTCACTCTCATATTTGGTTAATACCCAAGAGAGATGGCTTACTCCGGCATGCATGAGGGACACTGTATCACACGTCCACCTATGTTTAATGGGTCGGATTACACGTATTGGAAGACTCGGATGAGGATTTTCCTCATTTCTATGGATTTCGAGCTTTGGACTATTGTTGAAAACGGATTTCAAAAATCTTCTCTTCCGATGAGTGAATGGAATGAATCGGAGAAGAAGGTTTTTGCTTTAAATGCTAAGGCTATGAATGCCTTGTTTTGTGCACTAGACAAAAATGAATTTAATCGTGTTTCAATTTGTGATTCGGCTTTTGATATTTGGAGAACTCTTGAGGTCACTCATGAAGGCACTAGCCGAGTGAAAGAGTCCAAAATCAATATCCTTGTGCACTCTTACGAACTTTTTCGAATGAAACCAAGTGAGTCCATCGGAGACATATACACCCGGTTTACGGATGTCATCAATGGACTCAAAGCTCTTGGTAAAGATTTTACTAACTTTAAACTAGTAACTAAAATATTAAGATCCCTCCCTAAAAGTTGGGATTCAAAAGTTACGGCCATTCAAGAGGCCAAAGACCTTAAAACATTCCCTCTTGAAGAACTCATTGGGTCTCTAATGACCTACGAAATGACATGTCAAGCTTATGACGAGCTCGAGAACCCCATTCCAAAGAACAAGAAGGATATGACACTCAAATCACAAGAAGACCACTTAAAATGAACATCAAGTGATGAGGACAGTGACAATGACATTACACTCTTGACTCAAAAATTTAAAAAATATTTAAGGAAGAACAAATTAAAAATAATACAAAAAATAAATTTGAACAAAAGAAGGACCAAGTGATAAGCTATGAATGCAAAAAATCGGGACACTACAAGAACGATTGTCCTTAAGCCAAAAAGAGAACATCAAAGAAGAAGGCGCTCAAGGCAACGTGGGATGATTCAAGCGCGTCCGAAGAAGAAGAGTCCAACACCGAGCAAGTTGCTCATTACGCGCTAATGGCTTTAGGAGAAGAGGTATGTGATTTATTTAATGAAGATTTATCTTTTGAAGAACTCTCTATCGCTTTTCATGAATTATTTGATGAATGTAGAACTATTAGCAAGAAGTTAAGTATCTTAAAGAAAGAGCATACTTTGCTACAAGATAAGTTTGATAGTCTTCAAACTCCTCCATGCTCTAAGTGTGAGCATTTAGAAGCAATAAAAAATGAAAATTTGCTTCTTAAAGAAACCTTAAACAAGTTTAAGGTTGGTAGCAAAGGATTAGATATGATCCTTGCACACAAGGGTCACGTCGCAAATAGAAATGGAATTGGATTTGTAAAAGGATTACATCAAAATCCTACCACCTTCATAAAAGGACCTACATTACATGTTTCCTCTTATATGAAATGCAACTTCTGTTGCAAATCCGGACATACTGCCTACAAATGTCCATTTTGGAAAATTAGTTCACAAAAATTAATATGGGTTCCTAAAGGAACTATAAAGGATTCAATAATAAATAACAAAGTTAGTGGATCAATTTTTGAGGCACCCAAAATCAAATGGGTACCTAAAAGTCATCCTCTTTTGTAGATAAACCCACAAACTAGGAGCAAGAGATAGTATCTCGATAGTGGATGCTCAAGACATATGACTGGAGATCCATCTCATTTCTCTATGCTCACTAGCAAAGAAGAAGGGTACGTCACCTTCGGAGACAATAACAAATGCAAAATCATTGGCAAGGGAACTATTGGTAACAAATTTAGTTTTTCCATTGATGATGTTTTACTAGTTGATGGATTGCAACATAATCTCTTGAGTATTAGTCAACTATGCGATAAAGGTTATATCGTTAGATTCGAATCAAATATGTGTATTATCGAAAAACCAAACAATAACTTGACTATGATTGCATTAAAACAAAATAATGTCTACACCATCAACCTTGATGAACTAAGTAATGAAATGTGCTTCTCCGCTTTAAATAATGATGCTTGGCTTTGGCATAGGAGACTAGGCCATGCAAGCATGAAACTAATATCTAAGATCTCATCTAAAGAATTAGTGCGAGGAATTTCAAATATAAAGTTTATTAAGGATAAAGTATGCGATGCATGTTAACTAGGTAAACAAATAAAAACTAGTTTCAAATCAAAAACTCAAATTAGCACCACTAGACCATTACAATTGATTCATTTGGACTTATTTGGACCAATTGATACGACAAGTCTAGGAGGAAGCAAATATACATTTGTAATTGTGGATGACTATACTAGATACACTTGGACCTATTTCTTAGCTCACAAAAGTGATTGTTTCAAGTGTTTCTCTAGATTTTGTAAACTCACTCAAAACGAAAAAGGTTTCATGATTTCATCAATTCGGAGTGATCACGGTGGCGAATTTCAAAACCGTGACTTTCAAAATTTTTGTGAAGTTAATGGATACAATCACAACTTCTCCACTCCGAGGAATCCCCAACAAAATGGAGTAGTTGAAAGAAAAAATAGAAACCTACAAGAAATGGCAAGAACTATGTTAAATGAACATAGTTTACCTAAGTATTTTTGGGCCGAAGCCGTAAATACGACTTGCTACATCATGAATAGAGTCCAACTAAGACCATCCTTATCAAAAACTCCCTATGAATTATGGAATAACAAAAAACCAAATATTTCCTATTTTAAAGTTTTCGGTTGTAAATGCTTTATTTTAAATAAAAGGGATGCCTTAGGAAAATTTGATGCTAAATCCGATGAAGACATCTTTCTTGGTTACTCTTCCGTTTCTAAGGCTTTTCGGGTTTTTAACAAAAGAACCTTAGTAATAGAAGAGTCTATTCATGTAGTTTTTAATGAAATTTCTAATTTAAAGAAAAATGATTTTGATGATGATCTTGGTTTTGATAATTTGAATTTAAATGAACCCCCTCCTCAAACTAGCAACTTGGATGCACCTTCTTCCGAAATTTCCTTACCCAAGGAATGGAAGTATATAGATGCTCATCCAAAGGAGCTAATTATAGGAGATACATCAAAAGGGGTTCAAACTCGTTCCTCTTTCAAGAATTTTTGTGCCAACGCCGCCTTCCTTTCTCAAATCGAACCTAAATGCATTGACGAGGCCATAAAAGATGATTTTTGGGTTACCACAATGCAAGAGGAATTGAATCAATTTGAGAGGAATAAGGTATGGAAGCTTGTTCCTAGACCTAGTGACCATTTAGTCATTGGTACTAAATAGGTCTTTAGAAACAAGCAAGACGAAAATGGTATCGTGGTTAGAAATAAGGCTAGATTAGTGGCCAAAGGTTTTAACCAAGAAGAAGGTATCGATTACGAAGAAACCTTCACTCCCGTGGCTCGATTAGAAGCTATAAGGATGCTCCTTGCCTATGCTAGTAGTTATAATTTTAAACTATATCAAATGGATGTCAAAAGTGCCTTCTTGAATGGTTTTATTTCCGAAGAAGTATATGTCGAACAACCTCCCGGATTTGAAAATTCTCTTCTTCCTAATCATGTATTCAAATTGACTAAGGCTCTCTATGGCTTGAAACAAGCTCCTAGAGCTTGGTATGAAGGGCTTAGTTCCTTTCTTATTTTAAATAATTTTACCAAAGGCAAGGTTGATACTACATTGTTTATTAAACATTTTGAAAATAATTTTCTTATTGTGTAAATTTATGTTGACGATATTATTTTTGGCTCTTCAGATGAATCACTATGTGAATCATTTGCCAAATGTATGAGTCATGAATTTGAAATGAGTTTAATGGGTGAATTAACGTTTTTTTTAGGATTACAAATCAAACAACTTAAGGATGTTATATTTCTTAACCAATCTAAATATACATTAGAATTGTTAAAACGATTTAACATGGATAATTCAAAAGCAATAAACACCCCTATGAGTACTGCGACTAAGTTAGATATGGATGAAAATAGTGAAAATTTCGATCAAAAAACATATAGGGGAATGATAGGTAGTCTACTCTACCTTACCGCGACTAGACCAGATATTATGTTTAGTGTAGGACTTTGCTCTAGGTTTCAATCAAATCCTAAATTATCTCATCTTAAAAGTGTTAAAAGAATATTTATGTATCTTAAAGGAACTCCAAATCTACGACTGTGGTATCCAAAAACTGAAAAATTCGATTTAATAGCTTATGCAGATGCCGATTTTGGCGGATGCAGGATAGATAGAAAAAGTACATCCGGAACATGCCAATTTTTAGGACATGCACTTGTTTCTTGGACTTCCAAGAAACAAAATTCAATTGCATTATCTACGGCGCGGAAGCCGAATACATTGCTGCAAGTGCATGCTGTGCACAAGTTGTTTGGATGAAAAATACATTAGAAGACTATAGAATTCACTTTAAAAACATTCCCATAAAATGTGATAATACTAGTGCCATATGTCTTACTAAAAATCCAATTCAGCACTCTAGAACTAAGCACATCGACGTTAGGCATCATTTCATACGTGATCATGTCCTTAACAATGATGTTGTTCTAGAATTCATTGACACAAAGCATCAATTAGCAGATATATTTACAAAAGCCTTGAATGAAGACAAATTTGAATTCATTAGAACGGAATTAGGTATGTTAAATTGTCCCTAAACAATAAACTTGTTTGAATGGATTTTCCGTAAAGTTTTTCATCTTATCTCCGTTCCTCGGTGAATCTAATCCTTCTCCTTCAATTCTAAATGACATGTGAAATCTGCTCAAGATTAATGATTATATGACATTTTGTGAATCTCGAAATCGATTTTGATGACTTGATTATGAATTTCAAGTTAACGATTTGATTTGAATAAGTTTTATCTAAATCATAATCTTGATCTTGCAAAATTGGAATCACAAATAATATCTTTTGGTATTCATGAATTGATACTTACAATATGAAAGTATTGGTATTCATGACTTGAATTTGATTGAAACATTGTATGCTTAAATTAATCATTCTCCTATGTTTCAAAAATTCTTTAAATGCCTTATGTAATGATTGAAAATTAATTTACTTTGTGATAAATCTATGTATACCATTTTGAATATCTTGAAAGTAATGTTGAGATTTTAATGAATTTGACGATTTGAATGAGTTTGTATTCGAATTACGATCTTGACTTAGTGAAATTACTACTTGGAATTTTTTTTATCCCAATCTCCTTCTTGTACATCTACAATTTCTGTTATTTATAGAAAGAAGAGATTAGATAATATGGATGCATGCTAATTTTCCTTTAAAATGAACTCTGCGTAAATATTTTTGCATACTTAATTTTCAATGATAAAATCTTCGTATGACAAAATATGTGTTCAAATGTCATTTCCCTTTTTGTTGATGACAAAGGGGGAGAAAAGTGATGACTTGTATCATTTTAATAGCATGACTAAAATGAATTGCAAAAGCTTTTCAAAATCTTTGAGAATATGCCTTGCAAAATCTTTGAGAAAAGTGATCGATCTATGAATGTCTAAAATGCCTTGCAAATCATTGAGAATATCGCAAGATCGATTGATCATATTGAAAGCATGTCTAACATGTATAATCATGAAATTCATGTTAAAAATCTTTATCTCCTGTCGTAGTAAAAATTGTCTCTTATCATTCGAGTTGAAAAGGATTTTCATCGAAGTTTAGCATTTACATTATGCTTAATGAGAATAATGATAAGTTCTAATGTTAGAACTTATCGGTTTATGCTTGAATTCAAAGAAATGAAATTCAAGTGTTTTTATCTTCTCATAATATGGCATATAGATAGGGGGAGTTATGTTTAACTCCGTCATTAATTGATTGTCATCATAAAAAAGGGGGACATTGTTGAATCTTGAATTTTGATGATAAAATCAATTGATGGGTTATTTTATCTAATCCATATTATTGAGTTAAGTGTGTAGGATTAACTACGATAACCAGAAAACACAAAGCAAGGATACCAGAGTCAAGTTCGATAGACGTTTAAGAGTCCGAAGAATCATCGGAGATGCTACCGGAATCAACCGAGAAGAAATCGGGAACCTGTCGAAATTTTCCGAAGTTCGCCGAAGAGATCGTCGGAGGTTCACGGAGATCACCGAGAAGGCTCGGCTACTCATTAAACTCATCATAAGTTCGGGAGCTTGCTGGGAGTCCGTCGGAAGAAGTTTGTCGGAAAGCTCACTGGAACAAGACTCGACGTTCACGATTGAAAAATTGCTTAGGATGTGTTTTGTTATGTAGTTAACTTATAATTAGGATTAGGATTAAGAGATAATCATATTTCCTAGTTAGGGGCCAACTGGGCCCAAAATTAGACTTGGTTTGGGCTAAGATTGAAGCCCAACCAGTCAACCGAAGAGTCTAGCGGTGGCACTGCCAGACTGGGCGGTTGCACCGCCCAGCACCCGAGAGCTGGGCGGTGGCACCACCCAGCACTGTCAGCGTCTGACACTGATAGGCGGTGGCACCGCCAGCATCGGGAACCCAACGAGAATTCAAATTTGGAGCCCAAATTTGAATCCTCTTGAGGCCTATAAATACCCCTCAAATCTCAGCTGAGATTACAACTTTTTGAGCAGCAATTGTTTAAGAGAAAGGCCTTAGAAAAGTCTTAGCTAGTCTTGTTTTCAATTTGCTAGTGTTCACCTCCTTCTTTCTTGCTGAAAATCTGTAAGAGAGTGAACCGCTTGTAAAAGAGTTGTAAGAGGGGTATTCACCCTTCCCTTTCAAGAGATTTGCTAGTGGAAGGTGGGAGCCTCATCAAAGAGGGGCCTCGCAAGTGGATGTAGGTCACTTGACCGAACCACTTCAAAAATGACGTAATCTCTGGTTTGCATTTCATTACTGCTATTTACATTACTGCAAACCTTCTTACTTGCTTTATTTCATCATTACCTTTGCTGCACAACTTTGCGAATACGCTTTCAAGTTAAGCACTTCCGATTCCGATTTTTATCGTACGAAAGATTTGTTGAAACCAACGTTTTAATCCGCTACACTAATTCACCCCCCCCTCTCAGTGCCGCTCTGATCCTAACACCTCTGCTCACCAAAATGTCAGCCATCTCAGTCCCTTTAAACCCCCCGGGTCGCAAAGGGCTGGATGGGGCTTCGGTATAGTGTTGGGCATTGAACAACCTTTCGCAAGTTCGCACGTTACCTTAATGGGAACTTGTTGTCGCGCCCGGCACCCGGTGAGTAGTTATTTGTGGACTTATAGCTATTCGTTCAACCTTCTAAAGTCCTTATTTTCCCCCTCTACCTCTTTTCTCTTATGTACGCAAGGTACTCGCTGACTTGTCTATCGCTCATTCTTTCAAACTAATCAACTTTATCTTTTATAGGCCCTTTGGGACTTACGAGATGTTGCAAGTGGGCTGATCTTTATGGAGCAATATCGCAAGGGTGAAGCATGACTTAGGCAATGCAAGCTAAGTTCGCGTATTTGCTGCAAAGGGTGCCTCGCGACTTAGGCAACGCAAGCTAAGTTCGCGTTTTGGCCGCAACGGGTGCCTCACGTCTTAGGCAATTCCAACTAAGGTTGTGACAAACTGGGCCCTTAACAGGGCTAAACTAGGCTAGTTGAATAACCCATTCAACACCTGAAGTAACGATTGGTGGTGGCACCGCCTGCAGACTCAGTCTCCCAAGTGGTTTGGGTAGTGGTACCACCCTATCAGGAGGTGGTACTGCCAAAGCTCGGTCTCCGAGCTCTGTTAGGCGATGGCACCACCTAGACTGGGCGATGGTACCATCGAGTGTCAAAGTATCAAGTAGTGGTACTACCCAATAATGGTGATGATACCACCCAATAATGGCGGTGGTACCACTAGTACCCTAAAATCCAGGATGAGACATTTTTTTGCTCTAATTTTGAAACCATTGGGGTCTATAAATATCCTACCCTTTTTTGTATAAAAGGATATGAAAGTGTGAATAATATCTTGAAGTCTTGGGGTATTAAAAGTGTTGTAAAAGTGCTAAAAGTCTTCCTCATCCCTTTCTAGTGTTGTGATCATTCAAGAGAGGTGTGAGTCTTGTAAGGGTTATCTCCTAAACCCGTGAAAAGGAGAAAGTGCTGTAAAGTGGGTGGTTGGTCTTAGACCATTGAAGGAAGACCATTAGTGGACGCTGGTGACCTCAACGGAGGAGGAATCGAAAGTGGATATAGGTCACAATGACCGAATCACTATATATTTCGGTGTGCTCATTTCCATTCTGCTTATTACTGTGGCTATTACTTTATAAGTTAACTATTAGTTCATTTACTCTAAAGTCAAGCACTTTCCAAAATTGGTTTTCAACAAACGAATATTATACAAAATCGATAATTTTTTCGTTGCACTAATTCACCCCCCTACCCCCCCCCCCCCCACCCTTAGTGCCGCTCTTGATCCTAACAATTTATATCAGAGCAAGGTCACTCTCATTTGATTTAAAACCCAAGAGAGATGGCATTTGCCGGTAACCAAGGGGGTCATTCAATTAAACGTCCACCCATGTTTAATGGGATGGATTACACCTATTGGAAGACTAGAATGAGGATTTTTCTAATTTCTATGGATTTTGAGTTATGGAACATTATGGAAAATAGCTTTCAAAAGTCTTCTCTTCCAATGAACGATTGGAATGAGTTGGAGAAGAAGACTTTCACTTTAAATGCCAAGGATATGAATGTCTTATTTTGCGCTTTAGATAAAAATGAGTTCAATCGAGTGTCTATTTGTGAAACGACTTTTGATATTTGGCACACACTCGAAATCACTCACGAAGGCACTAGTAAAGTAAACGAGTTAAAGATAAATCTTTTAGTTCATATTTATGAATTGTTTCAGATGAAGCCAAGCGAAACTATTGTTGACATGTACACCCATTTTACGGATGTCGTTAATAGTTTAAAAGCTCTTGGCAAATATTTTTTGAACTTTGAACTTGTTAATAAAATCTTGAGATCCCTTCCAAGGAGTTAGGACCCTAAAGTAATGGTCATTCAAGAGGCCAAGGATTTGAATAACTTCCCTCTCGAAGAACTTATCGGGTCACTAATGACCTATGAGATGACTTGTAACCCTCATGAAGAGCTTGTGAATAACCTTCCAAAGAATAGAAAGAATATTACACTAAGAACTTATAAAGACCACTTGAAAGAAAATTCAAGTGATGAGGACTACGATGATGACTTGGCACTCTTGACAAGAAAGTTTAAAAAATTAAAAAAAAATCTAAAAATGATACTAAAAATGAAGTTGAATTGAAGAAAGAATAAGTCATATGCTACAAATGCAAGAAGGCAAAGCACTTCAAAAGTGAATGTCCCAAATTGAAGAAGAAGCAACTAAAGAAGAAGAAAGTGCTTAAAGCAACTTGGGACGACTCATGTGCATCCGAAGAAGAGGAGCCAACCAACAAAGAGCAAGTTGCTCACTACGCATTGATGGCATATGGCGATGAGGTAAGCAACTCGATCGAAGCTCATTTATCTTTTGATGAATTATTAACTTATTTTCTTTGTTAGTTTGCTCCTTGTTTTCGGATGCACTCGAATCGTCCCAAGTCGCCTTGAGTGCTTTCTTCTTCTTTTCATCTTTATTTTTGGATATTCACTTTTGAAGTGTCTCGACTGATTATATTCATAGTAAGTTGTTTTATCATTTTTAAGTTTATTTTTATTCTTAGATTCTTGTTTTATGAGCTTCTTTAATTTTATTGTGAGGAGTTCAAGGTCATCATCACTTGAGCTTTCACTTAAATGGTCTTCTTTTGTTCTAAGTGTCCAATTATTCCTGTTATTTAGAAGGTTATTCTTAAGTTTATTATGTGCTATACATATCATTTCATAGGTCATCAAAGACCTAATAAGTTCTTCGAGCGGAAAGTTATTTAGGTCATTTGCTTCTTGTATTGTCATTATTTTAGGATCTCAACTTTTTGGATGGGATCTTAGAATCTTGTTTTTAAGTTCGAGATTAGAAAAATATTTTCCAAGAGCTTTCAAGCCATTGACAACATCCGTAAAATGGGTATATATGTCAATAATGGTTTTGCTTGCCTTCATTCTAAATAGTTTAAAATCATGCATCAAAGGATTTATTTTAGACTCGTTAACTCTATTTATGCCTTCATGAGTTACTTCTAGTGTGTGCCAAATGTCATATACAGTTTCATAAATTAAAATACGATTAAACTCATTTTTATCTAAAGCGTAAAATAGAGCGTTCATAGCTCTAGCATTTTAAAAAAAGTCTTCTTCTCTAAATCATTCTATTTATTCATTGGTTTGGAATACTTTCGAAAACTGCTTTCAACAATATTCCATAAATCAAAATCCATAGAAAGCAAGAAAACTCTTATTCGAGTTTTTCAATATGTATAGTCCGTCCCATTAAACATAGGAGGACGAATGAGAGAACGATTGTCTTGATTACTAGCAAAAACTATTTCTCTTGAGTGTTAAACCAAATAAGAAAAACTTTGGCTCTGATACTAATTTGGGGGGGGGGGGGCGAGGGGGGGGGGTGAATTAGTGCTTTTGTAAAAATTATATCGATTCGAAAATCTTGTTCGATAAATCCCATATCGAAAAAATGAGTTTAACTTGAAAACATTCGTAAACATAGTGAATAAGTAAATCAGTTTATAATATGAATGAAAAGTATAAAGTAAATGCAAACTAATTTTATAATGGTTCAGTCAATATGACCTATGTCAACTCCCGATTCCTCTTCATTCGAGGCCACCGACTTCCACTACTGATCTTGCTGAATCTCGGATTTTGATGATGGAATCAATTGATAAATGATCTAATCCATATGTTGAGATAACTATTGTGGGATCAACTATAATAATGGATAAGGCATAAAGCAGATATGGGTCTGGAGTCAAAGATCGGATGATATGTCGAAGATTTGAACGATATACCAGAAGCTCACCGAGAATTCATCAGGAGTTCGCTAAGAGCTCGTCAGGAGTTCCTCAAAAGCTCATTGAAAGTTCATTAGGAGTTTGCTAAGAGTTTATCGAGAGTTCGCCAAGAGTTCGTTGGGAGTTCACTAAAAGCATTCCGAAAAGTTCGTCGAGTCTTCGCCGAAAGAACAATTGATATACCAGACAAAGATTGCTCAGTTAATGCCTTAATTGTCATAGTTAGAACCAAGATTGAGTTCTGATTGGGAGGTGATTCCACTAACTCAGTTAGGGGCCAATTGGGCTCAAAACAAGGCTGAGTTACGCCGGATGGAAGGCCCACTCGGCCACTTAGAGCCTTGTTAGGCGGTGGCACCACCTAGGGTGGGCGATGGAACCGCGTGAGGCTCAACCTCCCATGTGGTCTAGGTAGTGGTACCACCAATAGTTAATACTACCATGCGGTAGTACTGCTAGAGTCCAGTCTTTGAGGCTCTATCAAGCAGTAGTACTGTCAGACTGGGTAGTGGTACCACCTAGTATTAGAGTACCTGGCGGTAGAAATCCAGGAATAGACACTTTTTGGCTCCAATTATAAAACCTTTGGGGCCTATAAATACCCCACTCCTTTCTGCATGAAAGGATAACAAAAAGAGCAGAAAAGTGTGAAAATATCTCTAAGTTTTGAGGTGTAAAAGTATTATAAAAGTGCTAAGGGTCCTCCTCCTCTTTCTTCAGCTTTGTAATCATTAGAGAAGAGGTGTGAGACTTGTAAGGATTATCTCCTAAACCCATTAAAAGGAGAAAAGCTTTGTAAAAGGTGGTTAGTCTTTATCTATTGAAGGAAGACCATTAGTGGACATTGGTGACCTCAACGGAGGAGGAAACAGAAATGGACGTAGGTCACAACGACCGAATCACTATAAATCCAATGTGTTCTTTCCTTACTGCTTTCTTTCATTACTTATCTGCACTTTATGCTTTATATTTACTCTAAGTCATTACTTTCATTACTTTCTGATATGGGCTTTGACGAAATAATTTTATCGAATGAATCTTTTTAAATCAATGTAACTTTTATCACTGCACTAATTCAACCCCCACACCTCTCTTAGTATTTTATTGATCCTAACAATTGGTATCAGTGCAAGGTTACTCTCGATTTGATTTAAAACTTAAGAGAGATGGCTTTTGCTGGCAATCATGAGGGTCATTCTATCATACGTCCTCCCATGTTCAATGGAACAAACTACACTTATTGGAAAACTAGAATGAGAATTTCTTGATTTTTATGGATTTCAGTTATGAAATATTATCGAAAACGAATTTCAAAAGTCTTCTCTTCCAATAAATGATTAGAATGATTTGAAGAAGAAGACTTTCTCTTTGAACACTAAAGTTATAAATGCTTTATTTTGTGCTTTGGATAAAAATGAATCCAATCGAGTTTCTATTTGTGAAACAACTTATGATATTTAGCATACACTTGAAATTATACACAAAGGCACGAGTAGAGTTAAGGAGTCAAAAATTAATCTTTTAATTCATAGTTATGAATTGCTTCGCATAAAACCAAGCGAGACTATTGGAGACATATACACCTGGTTTACGAATGTCATCAATGGTCTAAAAGCTCTTGGTAAAAGTGTTTCTGACTTTAAACTTGCTGATAAGATATTAAGATCCCTTCCAAAGAGTTGGGATCCTAAAGTAACCGTAATTCAAGAAGCCAAGGACTTGAACAACTTGCCACTTGAAAAACTTATCGGGTCTTTGGTGACCTATGAAATGATATACAATGCACACAAAGAACTTGAGAACAATATTCTAAAGAACAAGAAGGATTTGACACTTAGAACTCAAGAAGACTACTTGAGATAAAACTCAAGTGATGATGATGATGATGATGACTTGGCACTTCTAATAAGAAAATTTAAAAAATTCATTAAAAGGAACCAAACTAAACATGACATTAAAAATAAAAATGAACTTAAAAATGACCAAATAATTTGCTACAAATGCAAGAACCTAGGGCATTTCAAAAGTGAATGTCTCCAAGTAAAGAAGAAGCAACCGAAGAAGAAGAAAGCACTAAAAGCTACTTGGGATGATTCGAGCACATTTGAAGACGAGGAGCCAACCAACAAAGAAGTCGCAAATTATGCTCTAATGGCACTCAATGATAAGATAAGTGACCTAAACGAATCTCATTTATCTTATGATAAATTACTTAATGCTTTTAATGATTTGTTTGATGAATATAAATTAGCTAGTAAAAAGTATAAATTATTAAAAAATGAGCATGCTTCTCTTGTTAATGAATTTGATAGATTAAAGATTAAGCATGATGATGAAATATTGCTTCCTTGTACAAAATATGAAAAATTAGAGATGCTTAAAAAGGAGAATTTGCTACTACATGAAACCTTAGAAAAATTTAAAATAGGAAGAAAATCCTTAAACATGATCCTTGCAAAAAGGGATCATGCTCATAGAAGAGATGGAATCAGCTTTGTAGTAACACTCACCAAAAGCCAACCACCTTTGTTAAAAGGCCCAACCTTGCATGTTTCACCCCGAAACAAATATAACTTTTATTACAAATTTGGACATTATACTCATAAATATCCATTTAAGAGGTATAGTCCACATAAGTTAATTTGGGTCCCTAAATGAACTTTAAATGATACAATGCAAAATGATAAGTTAGGTAGATTTATTTATGAGGAACCTAAGGTAAAATGAGTACCTAAAAGAAAACCTTCTTTCTTATAGATATGTCTACAATCTCAAGCTAGAAGCAAGAGATAGGTACCTTGATAGTGGATACTCAAGGCACATGACCGGAGATCCAACACACTTCTCTAAGCTCACTAGCCAAGACGAAGGATTTGTCACATTCGGAGACAACAACAAAGGAAAAATTATTGGAAAAGAAAATATAAGTAACAAATCAAACCTTTTTATTGAAAATATTTTATTAGTAGATGGTTTAAAGCATAACTTGTTAAGCATTAGTTAATTATGTGATAAAGTTTATAACATCAAGTTTGTATCTAATGCTTACATTATAGAAATACTACACATGAATAGATCTTTGATTGTCTTAAGGACCAACAATGTGTATACCATTGATCTTGATGAGTTTTGTAATGAAACTTGCTTTTCAGTTTTAAACGATGATGCTTGGCTTTGACATAGGAGGTTAGGTCATGCTAGTATGAATCTAATCTCTCAAATTTCATCTAGAGAACTTGTAAGAGGAATCCCTAGCATCAAGTTTGACAAAGACAAAGTGTGTGATGTATGTCAACTAGGAAAACAAATAAAAGGTAGTTTTAAGTTAAAGAATCAAATAAGCACCTCTAGACCATTGCAATTGATTCATATGGATTTATTTGGACCAATTGATATAACAAGCCTAGGAGATAGCAAATATACCTTTATAATTATTGATGATTATAGTAGATACACTGGAACATACTTCTTGACACACAAAAGTGATTATTTAAGTATTTTTCAAAATTTTGTTAACTTGTTCAAAATGAAAAAGGCTTTATGATTGCATCTATACGTAGTGATCAAGGTGGTGAGTTTCAAAATCATGATTTCCAAAATTTTTATGAATCAAATGAGTACAACCATAATTTCTCTACTCCAAGATACCCACAACAAAATAGAATAGTTGAAAGAAAAAATAAGAACTTACAAGAAATGGCAAGAACCATGTTAAATGAATATAGCCTACCCAAATATTTTTGGGCCGAAGTCATTAACACGGTATGCTATGTCATGAATAGGGTTCTAGTAAAATCATTACTTTCCAAAACTCTTTATGAGTTATGGAATAACAAAAAAACCTAATGTTTCATATTTTAAAATTTTTAGTTGTAAATGTTTTGTTTTAAAGATGCCTTAGGAAAATTTGATGCAAAATCCGATGAAGGTATTTTTCTTGGTTATTCTTCTACTTCGAAAGCATTTCATGTGTTTAATAAAAGAACTTTAGTTATAGAAGAATCTATTCATCTTGTTTTCAATGAGATTTTCGAATCTATGAAAAATAATTTTGATGATGATTTTAATTTTGATGGTTTAAATTTGAGTGAACTCTCCCCTCCCATTAGCAACTTGGATGCATCTTCTTCTAAAGAATCCTTACCTAAGGATTGGAAGTATGTAGATGCTCATCCTAAGAAGCTAATCATTGGAGACACTTTAAAAAGGGTTCATACTCATTCTTCTCTTAAATTTTTTTGTGTGAATGTAGCCTTTTTTTCTCAAATTGAATCTAAATGCATTGAAAAATCCTTGAAAGATGATTAATGGGTTATCACAATGCATGAGGAATTAAATCAATTTAAGAGAAATGAGGTATAGAAGCTTATTCCTAGACCTAATGATCTGATAAGACCCTAAAGTCTTATCGTAAAAAAGAAGAAGAGAAAGGGAATGATCACTTCAAGGGGATCGGCCCTCCTTGATCACTTCGAGGGGATCAGCCTCCTAGGGTTTGTCAAAAGATAGAATAATATTTTTCATAGATGATCGAAAACAAGCAGTTACATCCCTATTTATAGAGTTCCAACTTTAGCTAAACTAAATAGACTTAATAAATACGCATAAAATAAAAGGAAAGCACAAAAAATAAAAGGATCCTAACAATCCCGCCTCCTTTAATTCAGCCTTGTCCTCAAGGCTAAGCAGCATCAAATTCTGAAAACTTCTCCTTTAGCATGTTGTAGGACTCCCAAGTGGCATCTTCCTTTGGTAAGTTGGCCCATTGCACCAGCACTTTAGTTACAGGATGTCTGCGGTATATTGCAACTCGTCGATCAAGTATGACTTGTGGTTGAGCTTGAACTTTCCCAGTAGTAGAAGTGTTCAGCAAATGGCACTGCACTATTGCATCTTCACCCAATTTCCTTTTAAGGCATGCAACATGAAAGACTTTCCAGTAAAAAAGTTGTCGAACTCACTTATAAGTGCGGAGAAATCCCGAGTGACCAGCAATTGGTGATGAATGGAACTCCTTCAGAATTATTGCATGGTAAGAAGAATGTGGGGCAACCACTATTCAGCCTTTATAGCGTAAGTCCACCGAATCCCAACTATAATTGGAGACAGAACCTAGGGCTTCTTCTAATCTTTTAATGATGTTTTGGGATCTTAGGATTATTTATCCATTCCCTTCTGATAACTTCCAAAGTCTCACAAATAGGAATAGAAATAGCTACTAGTTCAGCTTGTTCTGGAAGGCGTGAGAGGGCATCTGCTATTAAATTCTCACACTCCTTTTTATAAATGATCTCATAATCGAATCCCAGTAGCTTTATGACCCATTTCTGTTGCTCTGGAGAAGAAATCTTTTGCTCTAGAAAATATTTGAGACTTTTGTGATCAGTGCGTATTTGAAACCGTCGACCAATTAGGTAGGGTCTCCATTTTGTGGCTGCATGTATTATAGCTAGCATCTTCTTGTCATAAATAGATAAACTCAAATGGGAAGGGGAAAGAGCCTTACTTGCATAAGTGATAGGCCGACCTTCCTGCATTAATACAGCCCCTATTCCATCTCCAGAAGCATCAGATTCAATCACAAACATCTTATTAAAATCAGGTAAAGCCAGCACGGGCGTAGTATTCATTGCAGTTTTCAAGAATTGAAATGCTTGAGTTGCCTCTTCTGACCATCTGAATGCATTTTTCTTTAGAAGTGATTTCAAGGGGGCACTAATTTTGCCATAATTCTTTACAAACTTTTGATAATAGCCTGTTAATCCCAAGAACCCCCTTAAAGCTTTGATTGACTTTGAAATTGGCCAATCTATCATCACTTGGATTTTTGAAGGATCAACTGCAACACTTTTTTGAGATATGATATGGCTGAGGTACTCAACCTCAGGTTGCCCAAAACTACACTTGGATTTCTCGACAAAAAGACCATGCTCACGAAAAATATTAAAGACAATTCGTAAATGTAATAAATGACTTTCTAGAGAATGACTGTATATTAAAATATCATCAAAGAAAACCAAAACAAACTTACGGAGATGAGCCCGAAATATATCATTCATTAAACTCTGGAAGGTAGAGGGCGCATTAGTTAACCCGAAAGGCATTACTAGAAACTCATAATGGTCGTTATGTGTCCTGAAGGTAGTTTTCTGAACATCTCTTTCATGTACTCTGATTTGATGATAGCCCGATTGTAGGTCCAATTTAGTAAAGACCTGAGCTCCTCCCAATTTGTCCAACAGTTCATCCACTATTGGAATAGGATATTTATCTTTCATTGTAATGTTGTTAAGTGCTCGATAGTCGACACACAACCTCCATGAGCCATCATTCTTTCTGACTAGTAAGACTGGGGAAGAATATGGGCTAACACTAGCTCGTATAACTCCTATTTTGAGCATCTCTATGACAATCCTCTCTATCTCTGCCTTTTGGAAATGTGGATATCTATAGGGTCGGACATTGGTTGGTGCCTTCTCGAGTAATAGTGGGATCCGATGATCATGACATCTAAGAGGTGGAAGTCCGTGTGGCTCTGCAAATATATCTGCAAACTCTGTTAGCAATGATTCAATATTTCTAGCGGGAATGTTCACTGTCATTTCCTTTTCAATGTTATGCAATTGCACCAAAATTCCGGTGTGTGTCTTCTGAAGGACTCGCTCCATCCGATGGCTAGTAATAGTTGTAACCTTACCTCCACATCTTCCTTTGAGAGTCACCTGTCTTCCATTAATAAAGAACTTCATAGTTAGTTTAGAAAAATTCCAGGAGACATCACCTAGGGTTGATAGCCATTCAATTCCAAGCACTACTTCATAGTCTTCCAAGGGTAATAAAAAGAAATCCACAAATAATTATTGACCTTTCAAAATTAGTTTTATCTTTGAGCACTTGCTGTCACAAGTTAAAATTCGTCCATCGACGACCTTGACTTCAAATTTGTCACAACATTCGATGTGGTAAGCTAATCGGGCTGCAACTTTTCTATCCATAAAATTATTAGTGCTACCCATATCAATCAAAACAGTGACAGACTGGTGTTTCAGAGTTCCCCCAATTTTCATAGTTTGTGGATTAGAGTAGCCAGCCAATACATGCACTGTATGTGTGATGGCTTCCACATCATCATTAGTTTCCACTTCTTCATGATCGGAATCCAATACTTCTACTTCCGGTTCATCCTCGATCGGTTTAATCATCAAAAGTCTTCCTTGTTTGCATCGATGCTCCTTACTCCACTTTTCATCGCAATGCCAGCACAAACCCTTCGCTAACCTTTATTTGAGTTCCTCTTGGGTTAGTCTGCTAGTGTTGTGGTTTCGACTAGGAGTAGATGAAGTAGGTTGCCTGGTAATCACCTGTTTATTGGCACCTCTGTTTCGACGATATTCCACATTGATTTTTTCTTCATGTAGGCATGCAAATGAAATCGCAGCCATCATAGTGCAGGGTTGACGAGCCTTAACCTCGCACCGGATCTTGGCAATAAGCCCTTCAATAAATATACCTAAAAGTTGTCATTCTGACCAATCTCTAGCTTGGTTGAACAATCTTTCAAATCTACTCTGATACTCCAACACTGTAGAAGTCTAACGAATTTTGGCGAGTTGGCCATCAACATTCTCATATTCGGATGGGCCAAAGCGAACAAGAAGTCCTCTTTTAAACTACTCCCATGATAGAATTTCATGGCAAGTTTCGTACCAATTATATCACTGAATTGCATCTCCATCGAGCTAGATTGAGGCCACTTCTACCTTGGATTCTTCTAGGCTTCTGTGAAAACGAAAATAAATTTCCACCCTAGAGATCCAACTGGTCAGATCCCCATCTTCCCATGGTGGAAATTCTACCATGATACATGGGTAGTGTGTGTCACCATCCTGGGGCCCTTTTCCTGTATCTCCTGATCTATTCAGCGTAGAACTTGAGCTCCCATCTTGTTGAAACCCGCTAAAGTGCTCCAACAAGCTCTTTTTGAAATCATGAAGAGTTTCTTGTAGCCGATTTCCAATTCTGGTTTCCAACGCTTCCATTTGTGCCTTCATTGAGTTATCGGTAGCCATTGCATACGATTATAAGTTGGTAATCCTTAGTTCTTGTTTCTGATGTCTAGTCAAGGGCATCTGCACAGTAGCTGGCAGTAGCAGCGACTGTGGCGCGGTTGAAAACTAGGGCAGAGCAAGTGTGCTCTGTTTCGGTTAGATGCAGAGCAAGGTGGAGCGACGGCGGCTGGATGGCGAGCGGCGATCGTTGCACGGTGGCCCACAGTGGTGATGCGTCGGTTGGGCGACGACGACGCTCGAGGGGAAGAGGAATGCTGGAGGAGGCATGACTAGTGGAGGCGCGGCTGGAAATAAGGGCAGCAGTAGTGAGTTGCCCTGTTTCAGTCACGGTGATGAGGGGGGCAACCGGCGGCTGCAATTGTGACCCAAGGGGCAAGGCATGGCTAGGGTTGCAGATGGGAGGAGGGCGGCGGTGATTGATCGGCCGGGAAGCAGCGGCGACGGTGGAGAAGGAGTTGCCCTACAGTAGCTGTAGAGAAGACGAGCAGGGCTGCAGCGGAGTGGGACGCTGGCAGCGTCGTCTCCTGGCAGCGGTGGTGGCTCGGGTGGGAGGCGGCGGTGGACTCTGGCCGGAAGTGGGGTAGAGCTGGTTGCTGGTCGGAGAGCAGTGACGGGCGACGGGTGGGCTGGCCGGAAGCAGGGGAAGCAGGGGTGCGTGGTGTGGTTGTTGCTTCTTCTTCTCTCTTTCTTTCTTTCTTTCTTTCTTTCTTTCGTTTCTTTTTTTTTTTTTTTTTTTGATAGCTTCATTGCAGCGAGAATGCCAAGGATCTTCGAGGGGATCGGCCTCCTTGATCGCTTCGAGAGGATCGGCCCTCCTTGATCGCTTCGAGGGGATCAACCTCCTAGGGTTTGTCAATAATATTTTTCATAGATGATCGAAAATAAGTAATTACATTTCTATTTATAGAGTTCCGATTTTAGCTAAACTAAACAGACTTAATAAATATGCATAAAATAAAAGGAAAGCACAAAAAATAAAAGGAAAAATAAAAGGATCCTAACATGATCATTTGGTAATTGGTATTAAATGGGTCTATAGAAACAAGCAAGATAAACATGGTATCATAGTTAGAAATAAGGCTAGATTAGTGGCTAAAGGTTTCAACCAAGAAGAATGTATTGATTATGAAGAAACCTTCGTTCCTATGGCTAGACTTAAAGCCATAATGATTCTCCTTGTCGATGCTAGTTGTAATAATTTGAAGTTAATTCAAATTGAGGTTAAAAGTGCTTTTCTTAATGGTTTTGTTTCCGAAGAAGTTTATGTTGAACAACCACCCAGATTTGAGAATATCACTTTTCTGAATCATGTTTTTAAATTGTCTAAGGCTCTCTATGGTTTGAAACAAGCCCCAAGGGATTGGTATGAGAGGCAAGGTCGATATTGTTGAATCTCATATTTTGATGATGAAACTAATTGATAGTGTTTATGATTTGATCTACGTTTTGAGTGATGCAGGAAGCTTCGATCAGGGAGAGACAATTAAAGCAGGAAGAATTATGTTGGGCTGGAGAAAACACATGTCAAAAGATTGGACGTCAAGCCAAAGGATTAATCGATGCATCGGCAAAAGGCTTCGAGCCATGGGTTCAGGCATCGGGCCAAGAAGAGCGAAAATTGCACCAAGAAAATCGGAGTGACAAAGGTCAATTCATCGATTGGGCAATAGGCTGCAAGAGATGACAATGCATCGAAGAATCAGATGAAGCATCGATAAACCAATGACATGCCGGACAATATTTGATTAGCTTTGTAATAATTATCTAGATCGAAGTAGGTTTTAAGTGTGTAGGATTAACTACAATAGCAATCAAGGCATAAAGCAAAATAAAGTCCTGGAGTCAAGAACGAGATTTCGTTGGGAGTTCGAGAGTTCGTTGGAAGTCCAAACATTCATCAGAAGTTCTATCGGAATTAACCGAGAAGTCCTGGAGGGGCCAAAGAAGCTTGTTGGAACTCGCCAAGAAGATTGTTGTGAAGTCCAGGAGCTTGTCAGGAGTCCGTTGGAACATTGCCGAGAGATCGTCGGAAGTTCGCCGGAAGCTTGCTGGAAGAAACCTAGACTTACCGAACTTATTTAGCTTAGTGTATGCCTTAAAATTCGTAGTTAGCACATAATTGGGTTAGAATTGGGCCAACTCAATTAAGGGCCAATTGGGCCCAAGTTTCGACTATGTTGGGCCAAGTGAATGACTTAAACAGTGACCCAACAAGTAGAACCATCGTGTCATAGTCTCCGAGACTATGTCAGGCAATGGTACCACCCAGACACACTCTTCAAGAGATTGTTAGGCGATGGTACCAGCTAGGCGATGGTACAACCAAACTGGGTGGTGATGCCACTCAGTGTCAGTGCTGCAAGTGGTGGTATTGCCCACCACAAGCGGTGGTACCGCTAGTACCCCGAAAACTAGAGATGAGACACCTTTAGGCTCCAAGTTTGAATTCACTTGAAGCCTATAAATACCCCTCTTATCCCTAATTAACAAATACAAGAATTGAGAGCAAAAAGAAATAAAAATGCTATTGTAATCTTGTGAGAACTCCTCTTAAGTTCTAAGTGTTAATCTTGTTTAAGAGAGGAGTGAAGGTGGGTGTAAAGGTTCTCCCCTAAACCTGTCAAAAGGAGAATCAGGTATAAAAGGGTAGTTGATCTTCTCTTATTAAAAGAAGATCGTTAATGGATGCCGGTGGCCTCGACGAAAGAGGAATCGGTGGAGTGGATGTAGGTCACGATGACCGAACCACTATAAAATGGTTTGCATTTCTGTTTTGTTGTTTATTTTTATTGCAATCTACTTTACATTGCAAACTGATTTCTTACTCTCACTATGCTCTCATACGCTTTCAAGTAAACATCTTTCGAGATCGGTTTTAATCGTATGAATAGATTTTTCGAACCGACGTAATTTTTTCGCTGCACTAATTCACCCCCCCTCTTAGTGTCATCTCGATTATAATAGTTGGTATCAAAGCCATGTTATTTCTTGTTTAGTTTAACACCCAAGATAAATAACTCTTTTCGGCTTTCAAGAGGGCTTTTCGATCGTTCGTCCTCCCATGTTCAATGGGACGGACTATACATATTAGAAAACTAGAATGAGAGTTTTCTTGCTTTCTTTGGATTTAAATTCATGGAATATTATGGAAAACGACTTTCAAAAGTCTCAAACTCCAATGAACGAATGGAATGATTTGAAGAAGAAAATTTTTCTTTAAATGCTAGAGCTATGAATACTCTATTTTGTGCCTTAGAAAGAAATGAATTCAATCGAGTTTCTACTTACGAAATTGCTTTTAACATTTGACACACACTTGAAATTACACACGAAGGCACTAGTAGAGTTAAAGACTCTAAAATAAATATTTTGATGTATGATTTTAAATTATCTCATATGGAACCAAGCAAGACTATTGGAGACATGTATACCTATTTTACGGATATCATCAATAGTCTAAAAGTTTTTGATAAAAGTTTTCGAATCTTGAACTTGTGAATAAAGTTTTACGATCACCTTCTAAAAATTAAGATTCGAAAGTAACAGCAATATAAGAATCAAAGAACATGAACCATTTTCGACTCGAAGAACTTATTAGGCCATTAATGACCTATGAAATGTGTTATATGGCACAAAATGAACATGAGAATAACCTTCCAAAGAATAAGAAGGATTTGACACTTCGAATACTAGAATACCACTTGAGTGATAACTCAAGTGATGATGATGATGACTTTGAACTTTTCACTATAAATTTTAAAAAGTTTATGAAACAAGAATTAAAGAATAAAAATAAACTTAAAAAGAAGTTGTCAAAGAAGAATAAAGTATTCAAGGCGGCTTGGGACGAATCAAGTTCATCCGAAGATGAAGAATAAACCAACAAAAGCTAGGTGGCAAACTACGCCTGAACAGCTTTTGACGACAAGGTAACCAAAACCCCTTTGTTTTATTTTGAAATTATTTGATGCATTTCATATGTTATTTTTAAATTAATTTATAAAATATAATAAATAAATAAATAAAAGGGGATCATGCTTTTCTTTTTCTAGCTATTTGGAAAAAAAAATATGATCATGACAATTGCATATTTTATAAAAATACAATAAAATGTTAATCTAACGCTTGTAGACCTAGTAAGATTAATGTTATGTATGTGTTTAAGAAGCAATAATGTGTATCATGTTGATTTCCGTATTGCATTTCAATTTTGATTAAAGATACCTTATGTTCAATTAAACCATGCTTGATGTTTTAATGAAAATGTTAAGAGGTTTGATATCATGCTTAATGAGTTTATAGTTTGAAATTGTGCATGTTATACCTTGAAAACTTAAAACCATGTTTTGGTATCATGCCCAAAGTAATGATGCATAATGATCATGCTTAAAGAGTTTATATTTCAAAATTATGCATGATGATTCTAGCTTATTAATCTTTGTCGTAATGAAAGTTGCTTTTTCGGTTTTAAAAAATGATGTATGTTTTTATTTGGCATAAAAATTTGGGCATGCTTATATAAAATCAATCATATGAATTGAAACACTAAATAGAGGAAAGCATTTTTCTTGAAAATTTCTTTTTCTCTATCTTATCGATTTTTCACTAAGAGATTGATAAAGTTATTTATACCATTTTAAATCTCTTGAACGTAATTTTGATGATTTGATGATTTAAATTTTAATGAATTTTATCCAAATCATGATCTTGATTTCTTGGAATTACTTGAGATTTTTTTTTGAATCAAATCTCTTCTTTGTACTCCTACGATTTTTTTTTGGTATTTTATTTAAAGAGGAGATCTACTATATGAATTATGTTTTTCGGTATTCATATGATCTTATCTTTTATGATATGATTATTTTATGATTCCTTGTATTCATGAAGTATATCTCATCACCAAAATTTTCTTGTTATTCTGTATGTGATGATTTGGAAATTGATGTAAAAGGAAAAGAATTACAACGTTATATTCTTCCCTTCTATTTGACAATGATAAAGGGGGAGCAAATTTGCTAGCTTACAAATTACAGGGAGAAAAACTTGCTAGGAAGCAAAATTGCTAGCTTATTCTAAAATGATGCATTGTTATCTTGCTAGCTTGCTATCTTGCATTCTTTTTCAAAAACTTGCTAGCCTTCGTACTTCAAAGAGAAGTAACACTTTCCAAATTGCTAGTTTGCATATTGTAAAATAATGTAAACTTTTGCTAGCTTGCACTTTGCAAAGGAAGCAAAAAAGCACACTTCTCAAAAGAGAAGAAAGAACTTGCTATCTTGAACATCATCAAAAATTGCTAGCTTGCCTATCGTAAGAAGCAAAAATATGAACTTAAAAAATTTATAATCTTGCACATCTTTAAAATTAATGATGATTTGATGATTATGCATGTTGTAAAGTGAAGAAAAAATTTGCTAGCTTGTATGTTATAAAACTTGCATATCTCAAACACTTGATAGTTGCACTTCTCCTTTTTGTTGATGACAAAGGGGGAGAAGTATGATGATGTTATGCATGATTTTATGATGACATGTTACTTGGATTTTTGAATCCAAGAGTTTTATTAATATGACATATTGATAGGGGGAGTTAAGGTTAACTCCATCATCAATTGGTTGTCATCATCAAAAAGGGGGAGATTGTTAAATCTCGAATTTTGATGATGAAACTAATTGATATTGTTTATGATTTGATCTATATTTTGAGTGATGCAGGATGCTTCGATTAGGGAGAGACCATGGGTTTAGGCATCGGGTCAAGAAGAGCAGAAATTACGCTAAGAAAATTGGAGTTATGGAGGTCAACTAGCTGATTAGGCAATAGGTCGCAAGAGAGGACGATGCGCCGAAGAATCGGACGAAGCGTCAATGAACCAATGACATGCCGAACAACATTTGATTAGCTTTGTAATAATTATCTAGATTGAAATAGATTTTAAGTATGCAGGATTAACTATGATAGTGATCAAGGTATAAAGCAAAATGAAGTCTCGAAGTCAAGAACAAGATTTCGTTGGGAGTTCGAGAGTTCGTCGAAGTATGGACATTCATCGGAAGTTCTATCGGAATTGACCGAGAAGTCCAAGAGCTTGCCAAAGAAGCTCATTGGAACTCGCCAAGAAGATTGTCATGAAGTCCAAGAGCTTGCTAGGAGTCCGTTGGAATATTATCGAGAGATCGTCGAAAGTTCGTCAGAAGATCGTCGGACGCTCACCGGAAGAAACCTAGACTAACTAGGCTTATTTAGCTTAGTGTATGCCTTAAAATTCGTAGTTAGCATATAATTGGATTGGAATTGGGCTAACTCAATTAAAGGCTAATTGGGCCCAAGTTTAGGTTATGTTGGACCAAGTGAAAGGCTCAAACAGTGACCCAACAGGTAGAATCCTCATGGCACAGTCTCTGAGACTGTGTCAAGCGGTGGTACCGTCAGTCTGGGTGGTGGTACCGCCTAGACACAGTCTTCGAGAGATTGTCAAGTAATGGTACCACTAGACTGGGAGGTGGTACCGCCTAGTGGCAAGGTGTCAAGTGATGGTACCGTTAGACTAGGCGGTCGTACCGCTCAGTGTCAGTGCTGCAGGTGGTGGTACCGTTAATACCTCGAAAACCAGGGATGAGACACTTTTAGGCTCCATGTTTGAATTCATTTAAGGCTTATAAATACCTATCTCATCCCTGGTCAACAAATATAAGAATTAAGAGCAAAAAGAAACAAAAACGCTATTGTAATATTGTGAGAACTCCTCTTAAGCTCTAAGTGTTAGTCTTGTTTAAGAGAGGAGTGAAGGGGGGTGTAAAAGTTCTCTCCTGAACCTATCAAAAGGAGAATCGGGTGTAAAAGGGTAGTTGATCTTCGCCTGTTGAAAGAATATCGTTAGTGGATGTCGGTGGCCTCGACGGAAGAGGAATCGGTGGAGTGGATGTAGGTCATGATGATCGAACCACTATAAAATGGTTTGCATTTCTGGTTTATTATTTATCTTTATTACAATCTACTTTACATTGCAAACTAATTTCTTACTCCCACTATGCTCTCATACGCTTTCAAGTTAACATCTTTCGAGATCGATTTTAATCGTATGAAAATATTTTTTGAACCGACGTAATTTTTCTATTGTACTAATTCACACCCCCCCCCCCTCCCTCCCCCTCTCTTAGTGCCGACTCAATCCTAATAGATACTACATTGTTTGTTGAACATTTTGAAAATCATTTTCTTATAGTTCAAATTTATGTTAATGATATCATTTTCGGTTCTTCAAATGAGTTTTTATGTGAGTCTTTTAAGTGTATAAGCCAAGAGTTCAAAATGGGTTTAATGGGAGAATTAACTTTTTTCCTAGAATTACAAATCAAACAACTTAGTGATGAAACCTTTGTTAGTCAAACTAAGTATATGTTAGATATATTAAAATAATTTAATATGGACAGTGTTAAAGCTATTAATACACCAATGATCACTTCTACAAAATTAGATATGGACATTAATGGAGAATGTTTTGATCAAAAGACTTATAGGGGTATGATAGGTAGTTTATTATACCTCACAACAACTAAACCTGATATCATGTTTAGTGTTGGGCATACACTAGATTTCAATTTAATCCCAAGCAATCTCACTTAAAAATTGTTAAAAGAATTTTTAGATATCTAAAAGGAACTCCTAGTCTAGGACTATGGTATCCAAATTTCAAAAACTTTGAATTACTTGCTTATGCCGATACTGATTTTGCTGGTTGTCAAATAGATAAAAAAAGCACATCCAGAACATGTCAACTCTTAGGACACACACTTGTTTCTTGGACTTCTAAGAAACAAAACTTAGTTATATTAACTATAACCGAAGCACAATATATAGCAGTAGGTGCATGTTGTGCACAAGTTATCTAGATGAAGAACACTTTATAAGATTATGGAATTCACTTGAAAAACATACCCATAAAATGTGATAAACTAGTGTAATATATTTACAAAAAATCTCATTCAACACTCTAGAACTAAACATATTGATATTATGCATCATTTTATTAGAGATCATGTTAATAATCATAACATATCTTTAGAATTTATTGATACAAAGCATCAATTAGCAGATTTTTTACAAAACCATTGAACGAGAAATAGTTTAATTTGATTAGAAGAGAATTAGGTATGCTAAATCTTATAAATGCATGAATTCCTTTTTCAGATTTCTCGGTTCTTCATAACTTGAATTTTCATTTTAAATCGAGATCGTCTTTCTATTTGCAAAAGAAGAGTGTTGATTCATGGATTTTTGGATTAATGACTTAATTAATTCCTTTGAATCCTTCTTCCTTCTATTTACAAGAAAAGGAATTTGATTTATGAAGTTTTATTTATGGATTATTCATCCTTCATTTAATGCTCCTTTCCCATAAATTCTTTCTCACTATTATCATGAAAGAAGAATTTTTATTCATGGACTTTTAGTATATGATGATCATTTGCAAGAATAGGGATTTGATTTTGTATAGACATCTTGATCCTTTTATTGAATCCTTTTACTTTGCTAAAATAGAAGCTTGATTCAATGAAACTCATTTATTATGGATTTGACTTGGTTCTTATCCTTTCATGAAATTGATTCATGATTTTCTTGTGTAGAATGAATTCCTCCCTTACTTTTCTTCCTCTTCTTCTTATCTTTTTATGACAAATGAAGAAATAAACTTGCACATCTTAAGAAGAACCAAAATGCTCCTAAGCAAAAATGCTGGTTTCTCATTTTTCATACAAGTTTTTGCTTAAACTTCTCATTTTTGCTAGCTTGGATAAATTGGTGTAAAACTTACTTAACATGCTTGCATTATTCTTCTTTTTGTTGATGACAAAGGTGGAGAAATGATGATTGATATCAAAATATTGATTTAAGCATGAGAAATGATGAATATTTGGTATCATGAAATGATAAATGATATCATAATCAAAGTTTTAACATCATGCATGTTATGAAAATGATGAATGTTAGGTATCATGAAATAATAAATGGTATCATGTTCAAAATATTGATTTAATATATGAAGTGTAAAATGCTTAAAACTTTAATGTCTTCGCATCATGTATGATATGCCCAAAATGATATATCATGAATGCTTTAGTATCATGTATGTTATGCCCAAAAGTGATGTTGATATCATGCATGAAGTGAAAATGAAATGTAAAGTTTTAAAATTATGCATATTTTAATGATGCACGTCATATTGATATGATATATTGCATTTGATCACTATGATCAAAAGTGTTTAACTTGAATTCAAAGGTTGTGATTCCTTTTGAATTCAAGTTTGCTTTATCCTAATGTGGCATATAAATAGGGGAAGCTAAGGTTAACTCCGTCATCAATTGGTTGTCATCATAAAAAAAGGGGGAGATTGTTGAATCTCAGATTTTGACGATGAAATTAATTGATAAATGATCTAATCTATATGTTGAGATAAGTGTTGCAGAATTAACTACGATAATAGATAAGGCATAAATTAGATATTGGGCCGGAGTTAAAGATCAGATGATATATTGAAGATTCAAACGATATGTCGGAAGCTTACCGAGAGTTTGTCAGGAGTTCACCGAGAGCTCGTTGGGAGTTCGTCAAAAACTCACCGAGAGTTTGTTAAGAGTTCGCTAAGAGTTTATCGGGAGTTCGCCAAGAGTTTATCAAGATTTCGCCAAAAGCATGCCAAAAAGTTCATCAAAATTTCGTCAAGACTTTACCGAAAGAACGATTGATATACCAGACAAAGATTGCTTAGATAATGTCTTAATTATCATAGTTAGAACCAAGATTGATTTACACTTCATGCCTTAATTATCATAGTTAGGATTGGGAAGTAATCCTACTAACTCAGTTAGAGGTTAACTGGGTCCAAAACAGGGTTGAGTTGGGCCAAATGGAAGGCCCACTCGGCCACTTGGAGCCTTGCTAGGCAGTGGCACCGCTTAGGGTGAGCGGTGGAACCACTTGAGGCTTAGCCTCCTAGGTGGTCTGGACGGTGGTACCACCAGAGCCCAGTCTCTGAGGCTCTGTCGAGTGGTAGTACTGCTAGACTGGGCAGTGGTACCGCCTAGTATCAGAGTACCTAGCGGTAGTACCGCCAATACTCGGAAATCCGGGAAGAGACACTTTTTAGCTCCAATTCTAAAACCTTTGGGGCCTATAAATACCTCACTCCTTTCTGCATGAAAATATAATAAAAAAAGCAGAAAAGTATGAAAAAAATATTTAAGTGTTGGGGTGTAAAAGTGTTGTAAAAGTGCTAAGGGTCCTCCTCCTCTTTCTTCAACTTTGTAATCATTAGAGAAGAGGTGTGAGGCTTGTAAGGGTTATCTCCTAAACCCGTGAAAAGAAGAAAAGCTTTGTAAGAAGGTGGTTGGTTTTCGCCTATTGAACGAAGACCATTAGTGGACACTAGTAATCTCGACGAAGGAGGAATTGGAAGTGGACATAGGTCACAACGATCGAACCACTATAAATCTGGTGTGTTCTTTCCTTCCTACTTTCTTTCATTACTTATCTGTACTCTATAGCTTACATTCACTCTAAGTCATTACTTTCTGATACGGGTTTTGACGAAATGATTTTGTCGAATAAAACTTTACAAATCAACGTAACTTTTATCGTTGTACTAATTCACCCCCCCCCCCCCAACCCACCCCCTCTTTTAGTGTCGTATTGATCCTAATAGATCTTCTTTCTAATGGGAGAAGATCAACTACTCTTACAATTCTTTTTCTCTTTTTCATAGGTTTAGGAGATAACCTTTACAACCCACTCTCTTTTAGACTTTACTCCTCCCATATAAACCTTCTAACTCTAGGAGGAAGAGACTAACTAATGTTAGAGAGATTACAAAACTTTTTTCTCAAGTATATTTTTTCCCTTTTCTACTCAATTTTGTACTCCTTCAAGCAAGAATAGCTGGAGTGTTTATAGACCCCAAATGACTTCAAAAATAAAGCCAAAAAATGTCTCATCCTGGGTTTCCCGAGTTCTAGCAGTACCACCACCTATGCTGGGCGGTACCAGCACTAACACTAGGCGGTACCATTGCCTGATAGTATGAAAAAGTGTGCTCTTGATTTTTTCAGCTCATAGGTGGTTCTTGTTAATCTTCGGTGACCGAATGAGCCTTCCACTTGGCCCAAAACCGTCTCTAACTCAAGCCCAATGGGCCCCTAATTGAGTTGGCACGGTTACACTCGAAACCAACTCAATTATAACCTAACTATGACCAATTAAATCAACTAATTATAAGACTAGAATTCTATGTTATCCAGCATGTCATTGGTGTTGAATCTCGGATTTTGATGATGAAGTCAATTGTCATTTGTTATCTAATCCATATGTTGAGATAAATTTGCAGGATTAACTACGATGGCAGTAAGACATTCAGTAGGAGTTGCACCGGAGTCAAGACCATGATCACGTTGGGGATTCGAGAGTTCGATGGAAGTCCGAACGGTCGTTGGAGGTTCTATGGGAACAAATCCGAGAAGTCCAAGAGCTTGCCAAAAGAAGCTCGTCGGAACTCGCCAAGTGAATCGTCGTAAGCCCAGGAGTTTGCCGGAAGTCCGTCGGAGCATCGTTGGAGGTTCGTCAGATGTTCGCCGGAAGCTCGCCAGAAGAAGCGTTGACGTACTAGAGCAAGCTGTAGTAAATGTCTTAAGAATTGTCATAGTTAGCATGTAGATTAAGTTAGGAATGGGAGGTGATCCCATTAACATAATTTGGGAGAAATTAGGCCCTTGACAAACCCAAATTGGGCCGAATGGATCAACCCATTCGGACCAGAATTCCTACTAGGCGGTGGCACCGCCAAGGTCGACGGTGGCACAACCCAGGAGAGGGTCTCCCAGGAAAGCTGGGCAGTGCAACCACCCCAGGCAGGCAGTGGCACCGCTTGGGCTTAGTCTCCGAGCGAGACTAGGCGGTGCAACCGCCCCAGGCAAGCGGTGGCACCGCTAGGGCTCAATCTCTGAGTGAGACTGGGTGGTGCAATCACCCCTGTCAGGCGGTGGCACCACCCAGAAGCTCAGTCTCCGAGCTGCCAGGCGATTGTACCGCCCCAGTCAGGAGGTGGTACCGCCAGAACCCTAGAAATCTGGGAAAAGACATTTTTGAGCTCCAAATTCAAACTAGTTTGGGGCCTATATATACCCCACCCTTTCCTGCATTAAAGGGCACCGAAAATCCAATCTTACTGTGTGATATTTAGAGCTCAAAAGTGTTGTAAAGGCTAGAAGTTCTCCTCCCTCTTTTTCTAAGTTTTGATCTTTCAAGAGAGGAGAGAAAAGTTTGTAAGGGTTGTCTCCTAAGCCCGTCAAAAGGAGTGAAACTGTAAAATAGTGGTTGGCCTTCGACTATTGAAGGAAGGCCTCTAGTGGACGTCGGTGACCTCATTGGTGGAGGAAGCCAAAAGTGGATGTAAGTCAAGATTGACCGAACCACTCTAAATCTCGGTTTGCATTTATTTTAAGCATTTTATATTTACTGCAAACCTCCTCAATAGCTTACTACCTTCTGCTCTTTTACGAACTCACTTTCAAGTTAAGTTTCCGAAAATGGTTTTATGTCAGAAATCAGTTTTATCGTACGAACATCATATTTCAGTTTGCGCTTACATTCCGATCTCTATCTTAACTGCAAACTTCCTGCCTTACTTTACTTCAAATACATTTCCGTAAGCTTTCAAAGTTATTATCTGCACGAAACGACTTTTACGTCGGAATCGGATTTCAACGTACTATCACGGACAAACTTCTAAACAGGGTGTTTGATGTAATGCTTATGTATGTCCGTGTCTTTTGATATGTTCATGCTTTGTACAGCATGTAGGGGGACGGCCGAAGGCTTGATAGTCTCATTTTAGTTGGGTCGGTGGCCGCTTTAGGCTTGTAAATAAATGTTGTGTCATGTGGACACGTGTGAGAGATTTTTGATCTATAATGGACCATTTTACCCTTTGTTGTGCAACTGTTCAGAGCTTGTAAAGTCTGCTTGTAATTTGCATTGTCTATAAAGTATTTTTCGGAGATTTTTGCTTGTGGATCCCGAGTGAGGCCTTTTCTCTGTCCTGTTCTCTCTTTTGTGGGACCTAAGAGATCATGGGAGTCTTCGGGGAGGTTGACCTTTGCGGACAGACACGCAAGGGTGCCGCACGACTTAGGCAAAACCAGCTAAGTCCGTGACAGATGGTATCAGAGCGGGACAAGCACTCATAGAAACACTTAGCATGCAAATGTGGGGGACCTAGCTGGGCTGCGTTGAGGGCAGTCAGCACACGCGCGACCGTTTGTGGGAAAAACGGGCATGGAGATGTAGGGAAGAGGAGTCGCTTGGAGGAGCGGGCATCTGAGATTGCCATTCAGATGAATGGCCAACCCTTCGCGCAAGAGGCACCATGAGAACAGACAAACTTGGAAGAATGTGAAGTGCACAAAGGTTGGGATGGCTGAGTTTGAGCTACGGCTCAACGTTGACAACTATACTTGATGGTGCTCAGGGTAAGCGAGGCGCTTGGTAAAGGATGAGACCATGCAAGGTGGAATGAGTTGCTCAACGACCAAAAGAGTTATACAAAGTTCACAGAGGTGAGGGGAATTGCTAGCTCGAAGAATTTGGTACTCATACATGGGCTTGTATGCGGACGATGGAATGTTCGTGGCCATCCCAAGGCGATCGAAACTCGGCGCCATGGAGCATTAAAACTTTCTCTTCAGCATGTGAAGGATACGTCTGTAGGAGGCTGAAGGGTGCAACTAGTTCAGCATGGTGCTAGGCCTTGAGGGGTGCAGCGGGGGCTGTATTGACATGGAGTCGCAATCTAGCAAGTGTGTTTGCAGGAGGCAGAACAATGCATAGTTTGTTCAGTAGATCGGAGTAGTCCAAGGGGATGGTGGTCTACGAAACGAAGAGAGTGTTGAATCTCGGATTTTGATGATGAAGTCAATTGTCATTTGTTATCTAATCTATGTGTTGAGATAAGTGTGCAGGATTAACTACGATGAGAGTAAGACAAGCAGCAGGAGTTGCGCCGGAGTCAAGATCATGATCACGTTGGGAGTTCGAGAGTTCGACGGAAGTTCGGACGGTCGTCGGAGGTTCAGAGAGAACAGATCCGAGAAGTCCAGAAGCTTGCCAAGCGAAGCTCGTCGGAACTCGCCAAGTGGATCGTCGCAAAGTCCAGGAGTATGCCGGATGTCCGCAGAAGGATCACCGAGGGTTATCGGTTGATCGACGGAAGTTGGCAGGAAACTCGCCGGAAGAAGCGATTGACGCATCGGAGCAAAGCTGCAGAAGTTGTCTTAGAGTTAATCGTAGTTAGCATGATGATTAAGCATGAAAATGGGAGGTGATCCCATTAGCTTAATCTTGGGGCAATTGGGCCCCTGAAAAGATTCAAAGTGGGCCGAATGGAGTGAACCATTCGGACCCTGATTGCACCAGGAGGTGCAATCGCCCCAGCCAGGAGGTGCAACCGCCTGGGCTGTGGGGTTGAGAGGTGCAACCGCCCCAGCCAGGAGGTGCAACCGCCTGGGCTGTGGGGTTGAGAGGTGCAACCGCCCCAGCCAGGAGGTGCAACCGCCTGGGCTGTGGGGTTGAGAGGTGCAACCGCCCCAGCCAGGAGGTGCAACCGCCTGGGCTGCGAGGCTGGGAGGTGCAACCGCCCCAGCCAAGAGGTTGCACCGCCAGAGCTCAAGTTCCGAGCTCTGCCAGGCGATGCAACCACCAAGCTCAGTCTTCGAGCTCTGGCAGATAGGTGCATCAGCCTGAGCTCAGTCTCGAGCTCTGCCAGGTGATGCATTCACCAAGCTCAGTCTTCGAGCTCTGGCAGAGAGGTGCATCAGCCTGAGCTCAGTTTCGAGCTCTGCCAGGTGATGCAACCACCGAGCTCAGATTTCGAGCTTTGCCAGGTGATGCAACCACCAAGCTCAGTCTTCGAGCTCTGCCAGGTGATGCAACCATCGAGCTCAGTCTTCGAGCTCTGGCAGAGAGAAGCAATCGGCAGAGCTCAGTCGTCGAGCTCTGCCAGGCGGTGCCACCTCTCCAGTCGAGAGGTGCAACCGCCTGATCCCAGAATTCTGGGATTTGATCGATTTGATCGTTTTGAGCTCGAATTTTGAATTGGGTTGAGGCCTATAAATACCCCACCCATTCAGCACTGAAAAGATACAGACATATACCGAAATCGTGATCTTTTCTGTGATTCTAAAGAGCTCAAAAGTGTTGTAAAGCCTTTAAGTCTCCTCCTTCTGTTCTTCAAGTTTTCAATTGTAAAGTGAGGAGAGAAAGGTCTGTAAAGGTTGTCTCCTAAGCCTGTCAAAAGGAGAGAAATTGTAAGAGGGAAGTTTGGCCTTCGCCCATTGAAGGAAGGCACCTAGTTGACGTCGGCAACCTCATCGGTGGAGGAAGCCAAAAGTGGAGTAGGTCAAGGCTGACCGAACCACTCTAAATCTCTGGTTTGCGTTTATTTTCAAGCACTTTATCATTACTGCAAACCTCCCTCATCACTACTGCTCTCTGCGCTTTCACGAACAAGTTTCAAGTGCTGTTCTTCCAAATCTGCATTCAGACGTAAACTCGTATTTTCTTACATTACAGTTTACGTTTTCATTTTATTCTGCAGAACTGTTTTCCGTGCTTTTACGAACGAGCTTCTTTGCAGTTTACGCTTACATTTTAATCCTATTAATAACTGCAATCTGTCCTCTACGATTTTACGAACGAGTTTCAACATTTAGATGTAAAACTGCATTCAGACGTAAATCGACTTTCCTCGCTCAATCATCAGATTTCAGTTCACGTTTACGTCTTGATTTCAACTGCATACTGCCTTCTGCGAGTATACAAATGAGTTTCAAAGTTTAGACGTAAATCTGCGTCTAGACGTAAAACTGCGTTTAGACGTAAATCTGCGTTTAGACGTAAAACTGCGTTTAGACGTAAAACTGCGTTTAGACGTAAATCTGCGTTTAGACGTAAAACTGCGTTTAGACGTAAAACTGCGTTTAGACGTAAATCTGCGTTTAGACGTAAATCTGCATTTAGACGTAAATCTGAGTTTAGACGCAAAACTGCGCTTAGACGCAAAACTGCGCTTAGACGCAAAACTGCGCTTAGACGCAATCTGCGCTTAGACGCAAACTGCACTTAGATACAAACTGAGAATTTGCTTTTGCATCATAATAGTTTTTGAACGAACGCAGCTTTTGGTTTTTAAATTATTATAAGATTTCCGCTGCACTAATTCACCCCCCCCCTCTTAGTGCTCTTGATCCTAACAGAGAGATGTTGCTCCAATGGGACAGTTATCCAGGAGGGATAAGTCCCGGCTCTCCAGAGGGAGAATCATGTGGGACGGATCTCACAAGTTGAGGAGGAGTACCTCAACAAACAACAACTCCATGAAGCTCAATGGACTGAGCAAGCGGTGAGGAGTCGTCGCGTGATCTCGCTTGAGAGAATGCATTGGTGGATGCATTGCGAGATCAAGTGGGGGAGTGACCCAAAGCAACACAAATGAAGGCACACTTGGAGTCGATACGGAGATCGGACTCAAGGGAGGGCTGACCCGTGGAATGGTGGGCGCGAGGGCCACCATCAACTCAATGCAAAAACGAGGAGGGGAGCAACTTGGGTGTAACTTGGCGAAGTACCCAAGCCGCATGAAGGGAGCCAGCATAGAAGATGGAACATGGACCAAAGGCATAGTGCTTTCTTTGGACAGAGGTCAAGGACATGAGCTCTTGCAGAGGCAAGAGCAGGATCATGTTGTTCCATGGGTCATTCATTCTGACGGAGCGGACTTATCTTGCATGGTGCTAAAGACGAAGGGAGCTTCTGGGCACATGCACTTTATCTCGGAGGAGCATTTGATGGAGGAACTAAGGCGACTCAATTTGCGAAGGCGAAGTTGGGTTCAGAAGGCCTTAGCACGGGGCAAGAGGACGCAGAGGCAGGTACTCTTGAAGAATATGCCATAGTGTTGTCATTCAAGTTGCTATAAAGGAGGCGGTGCGCAGCGAAGATTGTGCTGGTAGGGGTAGAGGCCCAGGATCCAGACAATGGTGTACTAATTGTAGCGAAGTCGGAGGACTTTGGGAGCTACTAGGCGACGGACTGTCTTAGAGCGGTGCTTCATCGTGGTGTGACCCAAGAGTGGGTGGATGAAGGTCGATTGCCAAAGGAGCGAACAAAATCGAAGGTGGAAGAGACCCTGCGATGTATTGGTAGAGGCCACACATGAAGGGTTCACAATTCGAGTTCATCCCACAAGGATCAGAATGCAATAGAGATGTCACCAGGAGGCAACATGGTGCAGCGGATTGTGGTGGAATAGTTCGTGGCAATGCGATTCACACAACCTAGCCCCGTGAGGGACTAGATCATACGGAGGTATGATCGGGAGCTATTGGAAGCTCCACTTCAGTGAACAACACGACGGCAAGAAGGGCTATGGATTCAAGGAGTGAAGGCCATGGTACCGTAGAGGCGGGTCTTCCGTGCGTGCATCGAATTTTGCATCGGATGAAAGCCTTGGTCATCAGCATATGGGGGCTGTGTTCCACTAAGGGAAAAGTTCGAATACAAGTACCAGTGAGTCCCATGGGAGGGACTTGATCATACAGCGGTATGATCGAAGCAGCTGGAGAGTTGGACTGCTCCAGAGCTCATATTCGCTTAAGGGAGCCCGACAAGTCAGAGGACAAGGTCGAGTAAGCGAACGTTGCTACCAAGGAAGCTAAGGAGAACAGAATCAGTGCAAACCCTACAACGTGATGGCAGAGGTCGTGCATGGGAGTTGCAGTCTGTCTTTCCATCGACCAAAAGGGTGCTGCTTGGAGAACACAGAGGTGTTGAAGTAACGGGTCAAAAGGGGCGAGGAAACGACGACGAGTCCAGAGGGACTTAGCTACCCAAAATCAAGCATTAGATAGAATGGAGGTGGACTCGGAGGAGTACCACAGAGGCATATCTACTGATTGTGAAGAAAAGGGATGCAGATGCGAGGCGACGGATAGTAGTGCCATGGGCATGGCAGCGCCATGGTACCGCAGAGGCGGGACTTCCGTGAAAGTCATTGATCCCTTGCTCTCATGGAGGGAGAGCGCTTGGTCGTAAAAGGGGCCGAGGAGGTGGAGCATGCAGAGGCAAAATCCAAGTACCGAGACAAGGCTGAAGGGCAGAGGCCAAGGAACTTCGTAAGACCGGTGTCAATGAGTTTCTCATCAAGATAGCCGAAAGTGAAGGACTTCGGGTCATGGGCATGGCAACGCCTTGGTACGAAGTAGTCAGTATGCGGTGTTGTACCTTCGCTACTCAAGGGAGTAGGCGGTAGGGTTGATGGAGAAGACGGTACAATCCCAGAGGCGACCAAATCTATTAGAGAATTACTCCAAGTTGGGGTGAAAACTTCCTGCATTCCAGAAGTTCAATGGCATTGAGAAGGTGAATCACAATAGCTAACTCAACACAAGGAGTCCAAACACTTCAAGTGCTTCAGAAGTGTGAGCAAAGAGCAGGCGAAGGCTAGTAACCAGCTCGATGCATGGAGTACAACCTCGAGGAGGCGGGCGAAGTCAAGTAACCTTTGCCTTCTCAACCCTTAAGAGAATGGGCGAAACCGAGTACCCCAATTCTCTTATCTATCCAGCAGAGGAGCTCTGCAAAAGTTCAAAGACCCTTCGAAGATAATGGAAGACAATAGTTGTCAAATCCTCACCAATGATGATCAGTGTTACTGAGAGTAGATTATCCGCTTCATTTCCCAACGAAATGTCAATCGAAAGTGGAAGTGATGTGAACCTACTTAGATGTGACAACTAAGTGAAAGAAGAGTCAATGAGCAAATTTTGTGGAGGAAGGACCCAAATCTTTAGAAGTTTGCGAGACGATGCTCGTTAAAAGCTCCAACAAGCATCCACCTAGTTCAAGCAGCATGAGGCATTTGAGAGACTGGCACCGTAAGGATGGTCTTTTCCTTCATTTGAAGGATCCACAGGAATCAACAAGGATCAACACAACTCAACCAACCCCACACCGGAGTCAGAGTCATTGGTGAGTTGAAGTAGCATGGCGGATCAAAAGGTTCGACTACTCGAAAATAATAGTGGAGAGCAGTTGGGAGCCAAGGGATGCATTGCAGCTGGAGCAAAAGATTGAAGACTCAGCAGAGGGAAGGAGTTGCAGTGTCGACAAAGGCTTCGATGAGGACGTCGAAGGAATAAGTGGGGGAGAATGTCACGGACAAACTTCTAAACAGGGTGTTTGATGTAATGCTTATGTATGTCCGTGTCTTTTGGTATGTTCATGCTTTGTACAGCATGTAGGGGGACGGTCGAAGGCTTGATAGTCCCATTTTAGTTGGGTTGGTGGCCGCTTTAGGCTTGTAAATAAAGGTTGTGTCATGTGGACACGTGTGAGAGATTTTCGGTCTATAATAGACCATTTTACCCTTTGTTGTGCAACTGTTCAGAGCTTGTAAAGTCTGTTTGTAATTTGCATTGTCTATAAAGTATTTTTCAGAGATGTTTACTTGTGGATCCTGAGTGAGGCTTTTTCTCTGTCCTGTTCTCTCTTTTGTGAGACCTAAGGGATCATGGGAGGCTTCGGGGAGGTTGACCTTTGCGGACGGACATGCAAGGGTGCCGCACGACTTAGGCAAAACCAACTAATTATGTGACAGTACGACGCAGTTTTAATCGTCGAAAGTTTTCCACTGCACTAATTCACCCCCCCCTCTTAGTGCTCTTGATCCTAACGAAGGTTAACTCCATTATCAATTGATTTTTCATCATAAAAAAGGGGGAGATTGTTGAATCTCGAATTTTGATGATGAAGTCAATTGTCATTTGTTATCTAATCCATATGCTGAGATAAGTGTGCAGGATTAACTACAATAGCAGTAAGATATGCAGTAGGAGTTATGCCGGAGTCAAGACCATGATCACGTTAGGGGTTCGAGAGTTCGACGAAAGTCCAGACGGTCATCAGAGGTTCTACGGGAACAAATCCAAGAAGTCTAGGAGTTTGCCAAAAAAGCTCGTTGGAAGTCGCCAAGTGGATCGTCGCAAGTCTAGGAGTTTGCCGGAAGTCCGCCGGAGCATTGTCGAGGGTTCGTCGGATGTTTGCCAAAAATTCACCGGAAGAAGCGATTGATGCACCGAAGCAAGTTGCAGTAATTGTCTTAAGAAATATTATAGTTAGCATGTAGATTAAGCTAGGAATGGGAGATGGTCCTATTAACATAATCTGGGGGCAATTGGGCCCTTGATAGACCCAAATTAAGCTGAATGGATCAGCCCATTCGGACCCAGATTTCTTGGTTGGCGGTGGCACCACACAAGAGCTCAGGAAAGCTGGGCAGTGCAACCGCCCAGGTCAAGCGATGGTACCGCCTGGGTTCAGTCTCCGAGCGAGACTAGGCGGTGGTACCACCCCTATCAGGTGGTGGAACTGCCTGGGCTCAGTCTTCGAGTGAGACTCGGCGGTGGTACTGCCCCTATCAGGTGGTGGTACCGCCTGAGCTCGGTCTCCGAGAGGTAGTACCACCCAGTTATGGCGGTAGTACCGCCAGGACCCCAGAAATCTGAAAGATGACATTTTTTAGCTCAAAATTCAAACCAGTTTAGGGCCTTTATAAACCCCACCCTTTCTTGCATGAAAGGGCACCGAAAATCTAATCTTGCTCTATGATTTTTAGAGCTCATAAGTGTTGTATAAGCTAAAAGTTCTCCTCCCTCTTTTCTTCTAAGTTTTGATCGTTCAAGAGAGGAGTGAAGTTTTGATCATTCAAGAGAGTGAAAATTCTATAAGGGTTGTCTCCTAAGCCCGTCAAAATAAGTGAAACTATAAAAGGATGGTTGGCCTTCGCCTATTGAAGGAAGGCCTCTAGTGGACGTCGGTGACCTCGTCAGTGGAAGAAACCAAAAGTGGATGTAGGTCAAGATTGACTGAACCATTCTAAAATTGCAGTGCTCTCTGGTTTGCATTTCTTCTTGTTGCTTAACTTATCGCAAATCTCCATATATGCTTTACTTCCTTATTACTTTTGCTTCACTCTCTTACGAACTCGCTTTCAAGTTAAGTTTCCGAAAACGGTTTTACATTGGAAATGATTTCATCGTACGAATGCAGTTTTAATCGTTGAAAGTTTTTTCACTGCACTAATTCACCCCCCCCTCCCCCCCCCTCTTAGTGCTCTTTGTTGAATCTCGGATTTTGATGATGAAGTCAATTGTCATTTGTTATCTAATCTATGTGTTGAGATAAGTGTGCAGGATTAACTACGATGAGAGTAAGACAAGCAGCAGGTGTTGCGCCGGAGTCAAGATCATGATCACGTTGGGAGTTCGAGAGTTCGACTGAAGTTCGGACGGTCGTCGGAGGTTCAGCGAGAACAAATCCGAGAAGTCCAGAAGCTTGCCAAGCGAAGCTCGTCGGAACTCGCCAGGTGGATCGTCGCAAAGTCCAGGAGTATGCCGGATGTCCGCAGAAGGATCACCGAGGGTTTATCGGATGATCGACGGAAGTTGGCCGGAAACTCGCCGGAAGAAGCGATTGACGCATCGGAGCAAAGCTGCAGAAGTTGTCTTAGAGTTAATCGTAGTTAGCATGATGATTAAGCATGAAAATGGGAGGTGATCCCATTAGCTTAATCTTAGGGCAATTGGGCCCCTGAAAAGATTCAAATTGGGCCGAATGGAGCGAACCATTCGGACCCTGATTGCACCAGGAGGTGCAACCGCCCCAGCCAAGAGGTGCAACCACCCAGAGCTCAGTCTTCGAGCTAGACTGGGCGGTGCAACCTCCTCTGTCAAGAGGTAGCACCGCTAGAGCTCAAGTTTCGAGCTCTGCCAGGCGATGCAACCACCGAGCTCAGTCTTCGAGCTCTGGCAGAGAGGTGCATCAGCCTGAGCTCAGTCTCGAGCTCTGCCAGGTGATGCAACCACCAAGCTCAGTCTTCGAGCTCTGGCAGAGAGGTGCATCAGCCTGAGCTCAGTTTCGAGCTCTGCCAAGTGATGCAACCACCGAGCTCAGATTTCGAGCTCTGCCAGGTGATGCAACCACCAAGCTCAGTCTTCGAGCTCTGCCAAGTGATGCAACCATCGAGCTCAGTCTTCGAGCTCTGGCAGAGAGGAGCAATCGCCTGAGCTCAGTCTTCGAGCTCTGCCAGGCGGTGCCACCTCTCCAGTCAAGAGGTGCAACCGCCTGATCCCAGAATTCTGGGATTTGATCGATTTGATCGTTTTGAGCTCGAATTTTGAATTGGGTTGGGGCCTATAAATACCCCACCCATTCAGCACTGAAAAGATACAGACCTACACCGAAATCTTGATCTTTTCTGTGATTCTAAGAGCTCAAAAGTGTTGTAAAGCCTTTAAGTCTCCTCCTTCTGTTCTTCAAGTTTTCAGTTGTAAAGTGAGGAGAGAAAGGTCTGTAAAGGTTGTCTCCTGAGCCTGTCAAAAGGAGAGAAATTGTAAAAGGGCAGTTTGGCCTTCGCCTATTGAAGGAAGGCCCCTAGTTGACGTCGGCAACCTCGCCGGTGGAGGAAGCCAAAAGTGGAGTAGGTCAAGGCTGACCGAACCACTCTAAATCTCTGGTTTGCGTTTATTTTCGAGCACTTTATCATTACTGCAAACCTCCTTCATTACTACTGCTCTCTGCACTTTCACGAACAAGTTCTAAGTGCTGTTCTTCCGAATCTGCATTCAGACGTAAATTCGTATTTTCATACATTACAGTTTACGTTTACGTTTGATTCTGCAGAACTGTCTTCCGTGCTTTTACGAACGAGCTTCTTTTGCAGTTTACACTTACATTTTGATCCTATTGATAACTGCAAACTGTCCTCTACAATTTTACGAACGAGTTTCAACATTTAGACGTAAAACTGCATTCAGACGTAAATCGGCTTTCCTCGCTCTATCATCAGATCTCAGTTCACGTTTACGTCTTGATTTCAACTGCATACTGCCTTCTACGAGTATACAAACAAGTTTCAAAGTTTAGACGTAAATCTGCGTCTAGACGTAAAACTGCGTTTAGACGTAAATCTGCGTTTAGACGTAAATCTGCGTTTAGACGTAAATCTGAGTTTAGACATAAATCTGCGTTTAGACGTAAAACTGCGTTTAGACGTAAATCTGCGTTTAGACGTAAATCTGCGTTTAGACGTAAAACTGCGTTTAGACGTAAATCTGAGTTTAGACGTAAACTGCGCTTAGACGCAAAACTGCGCTTAGACGCAATCTGCGCTTAGACGCAAACTGCACTTAGATACAAACTGAGAATTTGCTTTTGCATCATAATAGTTTTTGAACGAACGCAGCTTTTGGTTTTTAATCGCTGTAAGATTTCCGCTGCACTAATTCACCCCCCCCCCTCTTAGTGCTCTCGATCCTAACAATTGGTATCAGAGCAAGGTTAACTCTCTAAAGGATTAAAACCCAAGAGAGATGGCATACGCCGGAAACCAAGAGGGGCATTCGATTACACGTCCACCCATGTTCAGTGGAACGGACTACACTTACTGGAAGACCCGAATGAGGATCTTTCTTATTTCTATGGATTTTAAACTGTGGAACCTTGTTGAAAACGGATTTTCAAAGTCTTCTCTTCCAATGATCGATTGGAATGAGTTGGAAAAGAAGGCTTTCGCTCTTAATGCAAAGGCTATGAATGCCTTATTTTGCGCACTTGATAAAAACGAGTTTAATCGTATTTCAACTTGCGAAACTGCTTTTGATATTTGGCACACACTTGAAGTGACCCACGAGGGCACAAGTAGAGTGAAAGAGTCAAAAATCAATCTGTTGCTGCATTCTTTTGAACTTTTCCGAATGAAACCGAGTGAAACCATTGGCGACATGTTTACCCGTTTCACGGATGTCGTCAACGGTCTAAAAGGACTCGGAAAAAGTTTTTCGGATTTTGAACTCGTAAATAAAATACTAAGATCCCTTCCTAAAAGTTGGGATCCTAAAGTCACTGCCATTCAAGAGGCAAAGGATCTGCGCAACTTCCCTCTTGAAGAACTAATCGGGTCATTAATGACCTACGAAATGACTTGCAAAGCTCATGAAGAGCAAGAAGACATCCTTCCAAAGAACAGGAAGGATATGGCACTTAAAACTTCTGAATGCCACTTGAGAGAAAACTCAAGTGATGAGGATTGTGATGATGACTTGGCACTTTTGACAAGAAAGTTTAAGAAATTCTTCAAAAGAAACAAGTTTAAAAACGATGTGAAAAATAAACTTGAACCCAAGAAGGACCAAGTGATCTGCTACGAATGTAAAAAGCCGGGACACTACAAGAGTGATTGTCCCCAAGTCAAGAAAAGAACAACAAAGAAGAAGGCGCTCCAAGCAACATGGGATGATTCGAGCGCATCTGAGGAAGAGGAGTCCAACACCGAGCAAGTTGCTCATTACGCCTTAATGGCCATCGAAAACGAGGTAACAAATTTATTAGATGCTGATTTATCTTTCGATGAATTATTAAATGCCTTCCATGATTTATTTGATGAATGCAAAGTTATAAATAGAAAATACAAGTTGCTAAAAAGGGTACATGATAATCTTACTTGTGAGTTTGATAAGTTAAAAGTCGAACATCATGATAGTTTAAGTTCATGTATCAAATGTCATGATTTAGAAACTATACAAAAAGAAAACTTGCTACTTAAGGACACCTTGAAGAAATTCGAGGTTGGTAGCAAGTCATTAAACATGATCCTTACAAACAAGGGTCATGCTCCTAAAAGAAGTGGGATTGGATTTGTGAGGAGTCCTCACCAAAATCCAACTATCTTCATAAAAGGCTCCATCTTACATGTTCAACACCAAACCAAGTGCAACTTTTGTTGCAAGTTTGGACACAAGACACATTGTTGTCCCTTCAAGAAAATAAGTCCAAACAAATTAAGTTGGGTTCCTAAAGGAACCATGATAAGCTCTATGCAACATAATAGAAAATGTAGATCTATTTATGAGGCACCCAAAAGCAAATGGGTTCCTAAAGATCATCCCTTCCTATAAAAACATTAAAAGTCTAGGCCGGAGCAAGAAATAATATTCTGCTCCTTGACTCTCAATGGTCATAAACCAAGAATCAAAAAGGAACTCGCAACGCTTAAGTAACAAGTGGAAGTTGTGAAATCACAAATACGATACAACCTTATTAGAAACATATGATATCCAAATTCACATACCCCCCTGATCTTCAAAACCCGTTCATCTACGAATTAATTCTTGTAGAAACTAAATATGTCATCATCTTAAAAGGGATACCAAACAAACATACGTATGCACGTTAAAAGATCTATCTTGATCGTACAAAGAGCTTCTTCCTTAAATAAAAACTCATACGAAATCATGTAACAAACATTAATTGCTCTGAAACTCTCCTCAAGGCAAAGGCTCCCTAATCAAATCATCTTAGGTGCTCACTGGCTGCAGGCAGTGGCACCTCTCCAGCTGGCGGTGGCACCTCCAGCTATCACGGGTTGCCAGAGGTTGCACCGCTCCAGCCAGAGGTGCAACCGCCAGCAGCTCTGCCCTTTAAACCCACACTAGGGCCGGCTAAGGAACCGACCCCAACTCACCCCATTTCCTCCTCTACTCTTCCAAGTCTCCTCCATTCCCATTTCATTCCTCTAAGCCTTCCAAATACCTCCCATTTCGGAGCAAAACATCAAGAATCCTTCCTTCTCTTGAAGATTTCACAAAGGTACTCTCTAAGAAGCTCTTAAATTCTGTTTTGTTCTTCATTTATTTTAGCTTATCATCATCCCTCTAAACAGCAGTAGTTATGGGATCTAGAAGATCCTCAAGGGACAAGGGAAAGAGGAGAGTAGTAGAAGAGTTTGATCTCACTCTTTTTGATTCCAAAAACCATGCTGAAAAATTTCTCTCCTTCGAACTAAGAAGCATCAATAAGGGAAAATACGTAGATCTGAATGAACTAAGAGATGTAGAGACTATCCAATGGTTTGCAAACCTAAATCTACTTCCAATTTTGCAGATCAACGAACCCATTTATCCTAGACTAGTTAGATTGTTTTACAACAACATGCAAATAGATGATGAAGAAAGGATGTCAACCTATCTCTTAGGACAACACATCTCAATCACTGATAGATTCATCTGTGATATGATAGGTATTCCCATGAAAAGCATAGGACTTTACTTTAAAGGATCATGGAATGAAAAAAACCATTGAAACATCCTACGTTGAAGCCTTAGGAACAATCCTTGCCAATCCTAACATAGAATCTGTTCCTAAAAGTTGTGAACATCTATTGCCCTTTAACACTAAGATACTTCATCATATCATGACTAGTATAATTCTTCCTAAACAATACCATCATGATGAAGTGAGTCAATTGGAATTAGGAATTATGTACCTAATCATGAAAGGACGTGACATTTGTCTTGGCTATCTGATCCAACAAAACATGCTAGAATTATCTACGAAAGATATGATGCTCCCATATGGTGGAATAATTACTAGAATAATGAAAGCTTACGACATTCAAATACCACTAGAAGAAGAAGTAATGAAAACAGATAGATTCAGCATAATAAACAAAAATCTACTTCACCGACTAAGATGTCACTATAGAAACGGTAACTGGGTTAGAATGCCTAGAAGAACTGATCCCCCTCAGCCTGAACCTGAACCTGAACCAGAGCCGGAAACCCCAGTCTTTAGGAGTACCCAATCTCCTCCGATCTGTCCCTTTGAGGAAACACATCCGGTTGAGCAAACTCACACATCATCCATCGAAGATATCGGGATTCGGATGGACCGATTTGAACAAAGACAAGAACGGCTTGAACTTCGACAAGATCAAATCCTAACCGAGCTGCAGCAAATCCATCGACAATTTGACTCTTTACTTAGGCACTTTAATCTTCCACCTCATGAATAAGCTTGTATGAACATCTGCTGTTTTTGATATGACATGTTGTAAACTCCTTATGTTATTCATGAAGGACTTTGTCTTTATGGTTACCTGATATGCTGTACATATGTTACCCTGATATGGTTATCTTTGTTTGTGTAAGCATATTTGCAAACATCTCTTGTTGTTTATCTCGGTTTTTGCACTGAAACTAAAAAAGGTTTAAAAGCCTATGCCTTGAAAAATATGAAGCAACATACCAATGTAAGTTGATGAGTCAGCAGTATAACATTGATATGGTTGCTATTACTAATATGATTGCTATGTATCAAGATATCAAACAAAAATTTGCATCGTACGAGCTGATATCTTACCATGTGATGCAATGCTACACTTGCTGAAATAAAAATCTTGCTATGCAATATGATAGAATGCTGCACTTGAAATAATTGTGTTACTACATCAAAAGCTTAACACTCAAGAATCAAACACATTGATATTAGACATCACTTTATACGAGATCATGTTTCTAATCATGATGTAACCATAGAGTTTATTGATACCAAACATCAACTGGCTGATATCTTCACAAAACCCTTATGTGAAGAACAATTTGATTACATAAGAAAAGAATTAGGAATGTTGATTTGTCCAAATACTTAAACTAGTTAAAAATATTTTTCGGATGTTATTACTATTACATGCCTTGACAACGCTTGATCAAATAACATGTTGCAAATTATGTGACAAATATTTTTAACCAAATGCATGTAAGAAGTTCATTTTTCGGTTTGTATGCTAAAAATGGGATGTTCCTGTACACTCTTATGAAAACTCTTTGAAAAATGACTTTCCTCCGTCAAGCAAAAACAATAAAGAGATATATGTGTCATGACTTCCTTTATGTACTTGATAATGCTATCATGCTTTTTGTTGATGACAAAGGGGGAGAAACATATGAATTGATAAACACTATGTCATAGCTGAACTGCCATAATCATGTCTATGTCATAGTTGCAAATACTTGAGTGATGCTATAAACAATGTTATGCCATCCTTGCATCACCAAGAGATATGTGAACATGTGCTATAGTTTGCATCATATCTTGATTTGATATTCTATAGAAAATGCAAACTTGCTAGAAAATCTCAAATGTGTGCATCATGTAAAAAGTCCTTCGTAGCTTTATATTATTACATGATGAATAGTTACAAACACAATCATACAAACTTGATGATGTATGTCATGCCTTGACATCATTCTTGAAGAGATACATCATGATGGGCATCATGATGAGAGCATTGATAAGTTTAACTGATCTAACTTATCAATACGTCACTTGAATTCTTTGGTCTTGAATTCAAGGTTGACTTATCTCAACTATGGCATATAGATAGGGGGAGTTAAGGACAACTCCTTTATCAATTGATTGTCATCATCAAAAAGGGGGAGATTGTTGAATCTCGGATTTTGATGATGAAGTCAATTGTCATTTGTTATCTAATCTATGTGTTGAGATAAGTGTGCAGGATTAACTACGATGAGAGTAAGACAAGCAGCAGGTGTTACGCCGGAGTCAAGATCATGATCACGTTGGGAGTTCGACGGAAGTTCGGACGGTCGTCGGAGGTTCAGCGAGAACAGATCCGAGAAGTCCAGAAGCTTGCCAAGCGAAGCTCGTCGGAACTCGCCAGGTGGATCGTCGCAAAGTCCAGGAGTATGCCGGATGTCCGCAGAAGGATCACCGAGGGTTTATCGGATGATCGACGGAAGTTGGCCGGAAACTCGCCGGAAGAAGCGATTGACGCATCGGAGCAAAGCTGCAGAAGTTGTCTTAGAGTTAATCGTAGTTAGCATGATGATTAAGCATGAAAATGGGAGGTGATCCCATTAGCTTAATCTTGGGGCAATTGGGCCCCTGAAAAGATTCAAATTGGGCCGAATGGAGCGAACCATTCGGACCCTGATTGCACCAGGAGGTGCAACCGCCCCAGCCAAGAGGTGCAACCGCCCAGAGCTCAGTCTTCGAGCTAGACTGGGCGGTGCAACCTCCTCTGTCAAGAGGTAGCACCGCCAGAGCTCAAGTTTCGAGCTCTGCCAGGCGATGCAACCACCGAGCTCAGTCTTCGAGCTCTGGCAGAGAGGTGCATCAGCCTGAGCTCAGTCTCGAGCTCTGCCAGGTGATGCAACCACCAAGCTCAGTCTTCGAGCTCTGGCAGAGAGGTGCATCAGCCTGAGCTCAGTTTCGAGCTCTGCCAGGTGATGCAACCACCGAGCTCAGATTTCGAGCTCTGCCAGGTGATGCAACCACCAAGCTCAGTCTTCGAGCTCTGCCAAGTGATGCAACCATCGAGCTCAGTCTTCGAGCTCTGGCAGAGAGGAGCAATCGCCTGAGCTCAGTCTTCGAGCTCTGCCAGGCGGTGCCACCTCTCCAGTCAAGAGGTGCAACCGCCTGATCCCAGAATTCTGGGATTTGATCGATTTGATCGTTTTGAGCTCGAATTTTGAATTGGGTTGGGGCCTATAAATACCCCACCCATTCAGCACTGAAAAGATACAGACCTACACCGAAATCTTGATCTTTTCTGTGATTCTAAGAGCTCAAAAGTGTTGTAAAGCCTTTAAGTCTCCTCCTTCTGTTCTTCAAGTTTTCAGTTGTAAAGTGAGGAGAGAAAGGTCTGTAAAGGTTGTCTCCTGAGCCTGTCAAAAGGAGAGAAATTGTAAAAGGGCAGTTTGGCCTTCGCCTATTGAAGGAAGGCCCCTAGTTGACGTCGGCAACCTCGTCGGTGGAGGAAGCCAAAAGTGGAGTAGGTCAAGGCTGACCGAACCACTCTAAATCTCTGGTTTGCGTTTATTTTCGAGCACTTTATCATTACTGCAAACCTCCTTCATTACTACTGCTCTCTGCGCTTTCACGAACAAGTTCTAAGTGCTGTTCTTCCGAATCTGCATTCAGACGTAAATTCGTATTTTCATACATTACAGTTTACGTTTACGTTTGATTCTGCAGAACTGTCTTCCGTGCTTTTACGAACGAGCTTCTTTTGCAGTTTACACTTACATTTTGATCCTATTGATAACTGCAAACTGTCCTCTACAATTTTACGAACGAGTTTCAACATTTAGACGTAAAACTGCATTCAGACGTAAATCGGCTTTCCTCGCTCAATCATCAGATCTCAGTTCACGTTTACGTCTTGATTTCAACTGCATACTGCCTTCTGCGAGTATACAAACAAGTTTCAAAGTTTAGACGTAAATCTGCGTCTAGACGTAAAACTGCGTTTAGACGTAAATTTGCGTTTAGACGTAAATCTGCGTTTAGACGTAAATCTGAGTTTAGACGTAAATCTGCGTTTAGACGTAAAACTACGTTTAGACATAAATCTGCGTTTAGACGTAAATCTGCGTTTAGATGTAAATCTGCGTTTAGACGTAAAACTGCGTTTAGACGTAAATCTGAGTTTAGACGTAAACTGCGCTTAGACGCAAAACTGCGCTTAGACGCAATCTGCGCTTAGACGCAAACTGCACTTAGATACAAACTGAGAATTTGCTTTTGCATCATAATAGTTTTTGAACGAACACAGCTTTTGGTTTTTAATCGCTGTAAGATTTCCGCTGCACTAATTCACCCCCCCCCCTCTTAGTGCTCTCGATCCTAACACTCTTGATCCTAACAATTTGTTCATCTAGCGTTTCGTCCGATTCTTTAACGCATCGTCCTCTCCTTCGACATATTGCCCAATCGGCATGTTGACCTCCCGCAACTTCCGATCTCCTTGGCGCAATGTCCGATCCTTCAGCCGATACTCAAACTCACGACACGAAGTCCTTTTATCGGCATGTCGACCGATCCTCCGGCCCGGCGTCCAATTTTCTGACATGTTTCACTCCGACCCAACATCTGATTCCTCTTGTTTTAATCGATTTACCTTTTTTGATTAAAGTTAGTCTTAGATCACACAAAACATAAATTAGATCGTAAACTCATTAATTGATTTCATCGTCAGAATCCGATATTCAATAATATATATGTCATGAAAAATGATAAATAATTTTAAAATCTTGAAATGATAAATAATAGATATATTTCTCAAAATCTAGAAATTCTATACTTATCACATAAAAATCCGAAAACAAAAAAAAAAAATCTCGCATTATGTGTGTTGATGTCTATTCAAGAAATCACCATCCCCATATAATCATGAAATCCTTCCATATAATTTTGGAATGAGAGAACGGCGATTTTCCTTTTAAAAATCTTTTTTGAGCTTTTCATAAAAGGTGCTTGTTCTTTTGGTTTTTCATAAACATAAACGTTGCATCTTAATTCAAATGGTATTCAAATTGCCCTAAGAAAGTTGATTATATTATTCCCATCCATTATAGTGTTTTGGTCACCACAATAAAAAGATTATTTTAAAAATATTTTAATGATATAAATGGACTCAATATATCAATCTAATCAACTTCAAGCCTGAGAATTTAGTACCGTAATGGCGTATGAACAATAACAACTAAAAAGATACAATATGATGATAATTATAGTATTTTTCTAGTAACTTTAAAATATTTATTTTTAATAGTTTTATAATATTTTTAATACCACAATTAAAATACTATAATGTTATTAGAAAACACTATAAGTGAGTCAAATGGAGTCAAAACACATCAGAAATCATATAATATATCATAGTAGGATCTAAATAGGTATTTATAATAATTTAAAAATAATATCACCCAAATATAAATAAAAATTAACTTATTTTAATATTTTAATAATCATAATAAAAACACTACAAAACCTACTTAAAAACATCGTATATGATCTAAATCGACTCATAATCTTAATGAAACTAACTACAAACTTAAAAATATGGTATCGTAATGGTCTATGAGCAATGACAAATAGTAGATATAATATGATGTCACTTATAGTATTTTTTAATAGTTTTATATTTTTAATATCTTAATAAAAATATTATTAAAATATACTCTAGATGAGCTAAATAAAAGCACCGTATTGGTTTAAAACTAATGAAAAAAATTAATAGAAAGAATTGATAAAGGGTATTTTAGATATTTTATTAAATTAGAGGACAATGTCCAAGGAAAACTGAAAGAAGGGCACCTTTTGAAAAAAAACTTTTGTAGAAAAATCGTCCGTCAAAAAAAATTAAAAAGAAATTAGAGAAGAGTGGTCAAAGAGAGGAGATTGAATCTTTCATTTGATGATGGCCTCAGCAGTTCTTTTGTGCTTTGCGTTTATCCTGAATTAATAAGACCACTCCCAGGCGTTGACCGACGCAACTATGACCAACTAGGAGCCAGCTGCTGAGAGTTGACTTTTACCAAGTCAGTGCAGAGAATGCTGCGCTCAGATGGCAACTCTTCCGATTGCTTCTTTCCAACAACTAAACAAGATTATATCCATTTTCAAAGAGGCAGTTGGTACAAGTTATTGGGTGACAGGGAAGAATTGATCAGAGCGGGGTCCACCACCCAACAACCCATTCAATAATTACAAATAGATGAAACACGCCTGGAACGATTCAAACAGCACGTGCAGCTTCCTTGTTCAAACCCCGAGAAATGGCAACGAGTCCAATCCCCATTACCTCATTCTTGCATGGTGCTTACGGAATCAAATCGATCTCATTTCACATGATAGAATGGCTTCCAAGACAAGTCTAACCTTCCTTCCATCTTCATCAATTGTTCCTCAGCTACTAAGGCGTGGAAAAGAGAGGAGAATTATTGCGGGTTATGGTTGTTGGATCTGACATAACCGAGGCCTTGTGATATCGAGGGTGATCGATCACTCGCCGGTGACTTCGCTGGCCTTCCGACATGGGCACCGTCTCCGGCCTTTTGCTCGTGTTCATGATCCTTACAGGTCATCTTCGTCTTGGTTCCTGCGACACCGATCCCCAGGATGGTAAGTTCTCGTGCCGCTGCAGCATCTTCTCTGGTCGTATGAACTCTCGGAATGGATTGCAAAAAAAAACATTCCTCTTTGATTTCTTATGTTGATGAGAAAGAAATGTACAGCTGCCGCTCTGCGATCCATGCTGAGTGAGTGGAAGAATGCTCCACCAACGTGGGGGCAGTCGAGTGATCCCTGTGGTTCGCCATGGGAAGGAGTTTTCTGCGACGCCTCCAGGGTGACCTCACTGTGAGTTTGCTGCAAACCTGACCTCCTTGTCGAGATCTCCCTTCCATATGCTTAAGCTGTGGTCATTGCAGGAGACTGTCCACGATGGGAATCAAAGGTACATTAAGCAGCGACATAAGCCAACTCACGGAGTTGCAATCCTTGTACGTTGTCTTCTCCTAAACCAAATTCTGATTAAACCTGTGATTGCAAATGACGTTGCAACATTTTCAGTAGTATGCATAAATCTCACTTAATAGCACATCTATTTGCAGGGATCTGTCGTACAACGGAGATCTCGGTGGGCTACTCACTCCAAATATTGGGAACCTGAAGAAGCTCACCACTTTGTAAGCACGGAACGGACTCCCAAACACTGAAAACCGATTCCTATTAGTTTGACACGTAATGAATTGGCTGAAACTTGTGTTGTTCCACTTACCAGGATCTTGGCTGGCTGTAGCTTCAATGGCAAAATCCCAGAGGAATTAGGCAACTTGAAACTGCTCTCCTTCTTGTAAGCGTTCCCTTTTTTTGTTTTACACAATTCCATCATTGTTCTTCGAATGTCATAATTGGCTGTCAATCAAACTCGCCAGGGCTCTGAATTCAAACAAGTTCAACGGCAGGATTCCAGCTTCACTGGGTCTCCTCTCTAATCTGTATTGGCTAGATCTGGCAGACAACCAGTTGATTGGATCTCTCCCTATCTCGGTCAACGCGACACCGGGCCTGGACCGGCTCCTCAACACCAAGCACTTGTAAGTAATGGCTCAATCTACTTCCATCGAAGAGAAGGATTAATCTGGTTGTGCGTTGCAACTGGGTTGACCAGAACATGATGAATAAATGATACGAGTTACTGTTCCGGTTGATTCGCAGTCACTTCAACAAGAACCAGTTATCAGGAGAAATTCCAGAACAACTCTTCAGCTCCGAGATGACACTGATACACATGTAAGTTTGGATTTTGAGTCTTTTGTACTGATCGCCTCCCATTAGTTTCAAAGGACTGCAATCGTGATCTCTGGCAGACTCTTCGACTCGAATAAATTTACTGGTCCGATTCCATCCTCGGTACAACTGGTGAAAACGCTCGAGGTTCTGTAAGTGACGTGGACTGATGATGTTTTCTTTGCCTTTCTTTATCGACCGCTTGAAGGGTTGGAATCTTTTGATCTCACGTGCTGTGCTATCTTCTTCTTCGAACAGTCGGCTTGACAATAATGCTTTGGGAGGTCCTGTTCCATCCGACATTAACAATCTCACAAGCATCAATGAACTGTAAGTGATGATATCATAGGCGGCGAATCCATCACGGGCTGCTGACACACTCGCTGTTTCCTTTTCTTGCAGGAACTTGGCAAACAATCAATTAACTGGATCGCTGCCGAATCTGACAGGAATGAACAACCTCAATTATGTGTAAGCAACCATTGTGTAGCTCTGCTACCGACCAACATAAACTTCCTCGACTTATCCCTTGCATGATGTGTGGTACAGTGACTTGAGCAACAACTCCTTCAGTCCTTCAGAAGCTCCGGGGTGGTTCACCACAATAGAATCTCTCACCACCTTGTGAGTCTCCTTACCACGTTCTGCGCTTTTGCTTGGAATTAAGTCAAGGGAGCTGAGACATCATTGTTGGTCCATTTGCAGAGTCATAGAATCTGGAGGGCTTTTTGGCCAAATTCCGCAAGGTTTATTCAGCTTGCCTCAATTGCAGCAAGTGTGAGTTCATTAACAAGTTCCAATCGAATCCTATAAGGAACATTTCTTCTAGCATTCCCCTCGTATAGAAATCTCATCAGCTCATACATTCAACAGGTTGCTTGATAATAATAGATTCAATGGTACACTGAACATGGGCAGCATCATCAGTCCACAACTACAGCTAGTAAATTTCAGGAACAATTCCATCGATGAGGTCGTGCTAACATCCAGTTTCACCAAAACTCTAATGTGAGTTCATCTCGAAATGTTCTTTCGTATTCTTCACGGACTCATACGCAAGCATGATTTCATGTTTCTCTTTTGTTGCTCGACAACTGCAGACTGTATGGAAATCCTCTGTGCAGTTCTTCCGCCGAAAACACCAAAAGCTATTGCCTCCTGCAGCAACAAGCAGAAACGCCGTACTCCACCAGTTTAGCCAATTGCGGTGGTTCTACATCATGCTCCTCGGAGCAGAAACTTAACCCTCGGAGCTGTTCCTGTGCCTATCCATATCAAGGATTGATGGTTTTCAGAGCACCCTCCTTCCGAGATCTGACGAATGCCACCTTGTTCCAAGAGCTGGAGACGAGTCTGCGGACTAAACTTGGACTTGCTCCAAGTTCCGTATACATTTCCGACCTCTTCTTCAACAGTGATAACTACATTCAACTCAACCTGGCGCTGTTCCCTTCGAGTGGAATGTACTTCAACCGGTCAGAGATCCAAAGAATTGGGTTTTATCTGAGCAACCAAACCTACAAACCTCCTGACATTTTTGGACCATATTATTTCCTAGCATTCCCGTACACCTTCTCGGGTATCAATCCACACTTCCTCCGACTTCGAACCTGAACGCTGCCTTGTTGTAGATTAAATTTGCTGAAGAAGTAACTTAATATTCACAGGTGGGAAGAGTGGAAAGACGACAATAAGTACAGGCGCTATTGCTGGAATAGCTGCCGGCTGCATCATACTTGTTATTGGACTTGTTTGTGTTGGGATCTATGCCTATCTACAAAAGCAAAAGGCTAAAAGAGCTATTGAACAGAGCAGGCCTTTCGGTAATTTTCCTTTCCCAGCAGGAGATTGTGAACAAGATGTTAGGTAAGTAATAGTGTTGGATGGCACCATAGATGACGTTTCCTCGACTTTGCAGCTTCATGGGGAGCCGGTGGTAAAGACGATGGTAGCGCACCGCAACTCAAAGGAGCAAGATGGTTTCCTTTCGACGAGATCAAGAAATGCACCAACAATTTCTCAGACGCCAATGAAATCGGTTCTGGGGGCTATGGAAAGGTACATCAATCAACAACTACATCAATGGTTCTCTAATGAAAACTTTCTGCCTGAATTCATTCGAGAAAAGATTGAACCAAGGAGAAAGCAATGAACTTTGTGACTTCTTTTCCAGGTCTACAGAGGAATTCTTTCGAGTGGGCAGATGGTTGCAATCAAGAGGGCGCAGCAAGGATCCATGCAAGGAGCGCTAGAATTCAAGACAGAGATCGAACTGCTCTCTAGGGTTCACCACAAAAATCTGGTAGACCTTGTAGGTTTTTGTTTCGAACAAGGGGAACAGATGCTGGTATACGAATACATTCCCAATGGAACATTAAGGGAGAACTTGACAGGTCTGCAACACGGCCACTTCTCAGAGGAACCTGATCCAATCATTTACCATTAATAACCTGGCCTTCCTTTTCTCTCGTAATCTGCAGGCAGAAGTGGCAGACAGTTGGATTGGAAGAAGAGACTACGAATCGCACTGGGCTCAGCCAGAGGATTAGCTTATCTTCATGAGTTAGCTGATCCACCCATAATTCACAGAGATGTCAAGTCCACCAATATCCTTGTGGATGAAAGTTTGAATGCAAAGGTTGCAGATTTTGGCCTGTCAAAACTAGTATCGGACAGCGGAAAGGGACATGTTTCCACCCAAGTTAAAGGAACGTTGGTGAGAGTCCGTCTCTGAACTATTTTCCCATGCATTCACCAAACTTTTGCATCTCGCAGCTCAGCTAATGCATCGCTTGGTTCAACTTTTGCAGGGTTACCTGGATCCAGAGTACTACATGACT